>NC_072417.2:8181818-8484848 GCF_028858775.2 Pan troglodytes
AAACATCTACAACACTATCTGTGTAAACATGGGAATATCTACACAGCTATCTTTGTAAACTTGGAAATATCTACACTGCTATCTGTGTAAAGATGGAAATATCTACACCGCAATCTGTGCAAAGATTGAAATATCTATAGCGCTATCTCCGGAAACATGGAAATATCTTTACCGCAATTTGTGCAAAGATTGAAATAACTACACCGCTATCTCTGTTAACATGGAAATATCGACACCACCATCTGTATAAACATGGAAATATCTACACTGCCATTTGAATAAACATGGAAATATATACACAGTCGTCTCTATAAACAAGGAAATATCTACACCGCTATCTGTATAAACATGGAAATACCTACACCCCTGTCTGTATAAACATGGAAATATCTACACCGCTATCCTCATAAACATGGAAATATCAACACCACTAACAGTAAAAACATGGAAATATCTACACCGCTATCACTATAAACATGGAAATAACTGCAACGCTATCTGTGCAACCATGGAAATATTTACACCGCTATCTGTGTAAACATGGAACTATCTACAACGCTATCTGTATAAAGATGGAAATATCTACACTGCTATCTGTATAAATATGGAAATATCTACACCGCTATCCAAATAAACATGGAAATACTTACACCGCTATCTGTATAAACATGGAAATATATAAACCGCTATCACTATAAACATGGAAATATCAACACCGCTATCCTTATAAACATGGAAATATCTGCACCGCTATCTGTATAAACATGGAAATATCTACACCGCTAACTCTATAAACATGGAAATATCTACACCGCTATCTCTATAAACTTGGAAATATTTACACCGCCATCTCTATAAACTAGGAAATATCTACACCACCATCTCCATAAACATGGAAATATCTACACCGCTATCTGTATAAACGTGGAAATGTCTACAACGCTATTTGTATAAACGTGGAAATATCTACATCTATAAGTGTAAAAACGTGGAAATATCTCCTCCGCTATCTGTATAAACGTGGAAATATCTACACCGCTATCTGCATAAACGTGGAAATATCTACACCGCTAATTGTATAAACATGCAAAAACCTACAACGCTATCTGCGTAAACATGGAAATATCTACACCGCTATGTGTGTAAAGATGGATATATCCACACCGCAGTCTGTATAAACAAGGAAATATCTACACCGCTATCTCTATAAACATGGAAATATCTACACTGCCATCTGTATGAACATGCAAATATCCTCACAGTCATCTGTATAAACATGGAAATATCTACACCACCATCTCTATAAACATGGAAAAATCTACACTGCCATCTGTATACACATGGAAATATCTTCAAAGCTGTCTGTATAAACATGGAATTATCTACACCGCTATCTCTACTAACATGCAAATATCTACACCGCTATCTGTATAAACATGGAAATATCTACACCGCTATCTGTATGAATATGGAAATATCTACAACGCTATCTGTGTAAACATAGAAATAACTACACCGCTATCTATATAAATATGGAAATATTTACACCCCAATCTCTATAAACATGGAAATATCTACACCCCTCTCTCTATAAACATGGAAATACCTACACCGCTATCTGTATAAACATGGAAATATCTACAACATTAATTGTGTAATCATGGAAATATCTACACACCTATCTGTGTAAACTTGGAAATATCTACACCGCCGTCTGTATAAACATGGAAATATTTACAACACTATCTGTATAAATTTGGAAATATCTACACCGCTATCTCTACAAACATGGAAATACTTACACCGCTATCTGTTTTAACAAGGAAATATCTACCCCGCTATCTCTATAAACATGGAAATATCTGCACTGCCATCTGTATAAACATGCAAATATCCTCACAGACATCTGTATAAACATGGAAATATCTACACCAGCATCTGTATAAACATGAAAATATCTACACTGCCATCTGTATACACTTGGAAATATCTACACAGCCATCTGTATAAACATGGAAATATCTACAATGCTATCTATATAAACATGCAAATATCTACAACATGATCAGTGTAAACATGGAAATATGTACACTGCTATCTTCATAAACATGGAAATACCTACACCGCTATCTCTATAAATATGGAAGTATCTATACCACTATCTCTATAAACATGGAAATATCTACATCGCTATCTGTATAAACATGGAAACATCTCCACCGCTGTCTGTATAAACATGGAAATATCTGCACCGCTATGTGTATAAACATGGAAATATCTACACCGCTATCTGTATAAACATGGAAATACCAACACCGCTATCTGCATAAACATGGAAATATATACACCGCCATCTCTATAAACATGGAGATACCTTCACCCCCATTTACATAAACAAGGAAATATCTACACCGCCATCTATAAAATCATGGAAATATCTACACCGCCATCTATATAAACATGCAAATGTCTACACTGCCATCTGTAGAGAGAAATATCTACACCGCGATCTGTATAAACATGGAAATATCTACATCGCTATCTGAATAAACATGGAAATATCTACAACGATATTTGTGTAAACGTGGAAATATGTACACCATGATCTGTATAAACATGGAAATATCTACACCGCTTTCTGTATAAATATGGAAATATGTACACCGCTATCTGTATAAACATGGAAATATGTACACCGCTATGTGTATAAACATGGAAATATCTACACCGATTTCTGTATAAACATGGAAATATCTACACCACTATCTCTATAAACATGGAAATACCTACACCGCTATCTGTATAAACATGGAAATATCTACAACATTAATTGTGTAATCATGGAAATATCTACACACCTATCTGTGTAAACTTGGAAATATCTACACCGCCGTCTGTATAAACATGGAAATATTTACAACACTATCTGTATAAATTTGGAAATATCTACACCGCTATCTCTACAAACATGGAAATACCTACACCGCTATCTGTATTAACAAGGAAATATCTACACCGCTATCTCTATAAACATGAAAATATCTGCACTGCCATCTGTATAAACATGCAAATATCCTCACAGACATCTGTATAAACATGGAAATATCTACACCAGCATCTGTATAAACATGAAAATATCTACACTGCCATCTGTATACACTTGGAAATATCTACACAGCCATCTGTATAAACATGGAAATATCTACAATGCTATCTACATAAACATGCAAATATCTACAACATGATCAGTGTAAACATGGAAATATGTACACCGCTATCTGCATAAACATGGAAATACCTACACCGCTATCTCTATAAATATGGAAATATCTATACCACTATCTCTATAAACATGGAAATATCTACATCGCTATCTGTATAAACATGGAAACATCTCCACCGCTGTCTGTATAAACATGGAAATATCTGCACCGCTATGTGTATAAACATGGAAATATCTACACCGCTATCTGTATAAACATGGAAATACCAACACCGCTATCTGCATAAACATGGAAATATATACACCGCCATCTCTATAAACATGGAGATACCTTCACCCCCATTTACATAAACAAGGAAATATCTACACCGCCATCTATAAAATCATGGAAATATCTACACCGCCATCTATATAAACATGCAAATGTCTACACTGCCATCTGTAGAGAGAAATATCTACACCGCGATCTGTATAAACATGGAAATATCTACATCACTATCTGAATAAACATGGAAATATCTACAACGATATTTGTGTAAACGTGGAAATATGTACACCATGATCTGTATAAACATGGAAATATCTACACCGCTTTCTGTATAAATATGGAAATATGTACACCGCTATCTGTATAAACATGGAAATATGTACACCGCTATCTGTATAAACATGGAAATATCTACACCGCTTTCTGTATAAACATGGAAATATCTACACCACTATCTCTATAAACATGGAAATACCTACACCGCTATCTGTATAAACATGGAAATATCTACAACATTAATTGTGTAATCATGGAAATATCTACACACCTATCTGTGTAAACTTGGAAATATCTACACCGCCGTCTGTATAAACATGGAAATATCTACAACACTATCTGTATAAATTTGGAAATATATACACCGCTATCTCTACAAACATGGAAATGCCTACACCGCTATCTGTATTAACAAGGAAATATCTACACCGCTATCTCGATAAACATGGAAATATCTGCACTGCCACCTGTATAAACATGCAAATATCCTCACAGACATCTGTATAAACATGGAAATATCTACACCAGCATCTGTATAAACATGAAAATATCTACACTGCCGTCTGTATACACTTGGAAATATCTACACAGCCATCTGTATAAACATGGAAATATCTACAATGCTATCTATATAAACATGCAAATATCTACAACATGATCAGTGTAAACATGGAAATATGTACACCGCTATCTTCATAAACATGGAAATACCTACACCGCTATCTCTATAAATATGGAAATATCTATACCACTATCTCTATAAACATGGAAATATCTACATCGCTATCTGTATAAACATGGAAACATCTCCACCGCTGTCTGTATAAACATGGAAATATCTGCACCGCTATGTGTATAAACATGGAAATATCTACACCGCTATCTGTATAAACATGGAAATACCAACACCGCTATCTGCATAAACATGGAAATATATACACCGCCATCTCTATAAACATGGAGATACCTTCACCCCCATTTACATAAACAAGGAAATATCTACACCGCCATCTATAAAATCATGGAAATATCTACACCGCCATCTATATAAACATGCAAATGTCTACACTGCCATCTGTAGAGAGAAATATCTACACCGCGATCTATATAAAAATGGAAATATATACATCGCTATCTGAATAAACATGGAAATATCTACAACGATATTTGTGTAAACGTGGAAATATGTACACCATGATCTGTATAAACATGGAAATATCTACACCGCTTTCTGTATAAATATGGAAATATGTACACCGCTATCTGTATAAACATGGAAATATGTACACCGCTATCTGTATAAACATGGAAATATCTACACCGCTTTCTGTATAAACATGGAAATATCTACACCACTATCTCTATAAACATGGAAATATCTACACCGCTATGTGTGTAAACATGGATATATGTCCACTGCTATCTGTATAAACATGGAAATATCTACACTGCTATCTGTATAAACATGGAAATACCTACACCGCTATCTGTTTAAACATGGAAATATCTACACTGCCATCTGTATAAAGATGGAAATATCTATACTGCGAGCTGCATAAAGATAGAAATATCTACACCGCTGACTGTATAAACATGGAAATACCAACACAGTCATCTGTATAAACATGGAAATACCTACACCACTATCGGTATAAACATGGATATATCTACAACACTATCTCTATAAACATGGAAATACCTACACCGCCATCTCTGTAGACATGGAAATATCTACACCGCTATCTGCATAAACATGGAAATGTCTACACCGCTATCTGTATAAACATGGAAATATCTATTCCGCTATCTGTATAAATATGGAAATATCTACACCGCTATCTGTATAAACATGGAAATGTAAACACCGCTATCTGTATAAAGATGGAAATATCTACACCTCTCTATAAACATGGAAATATCTACACCACTATCTCTATAAACATGGAAATATCTACACAGTCATCTGTATAAACATGGAAATATCTACACCACCATCTGTATAAACATGGAAATATCTATACTGCCATCTGTATAAACATGGAAATGCCTAAACCGCTATCTGTATAAATATGGAAACGTCTACACCACTATCCCTATAAACATGGAAATATCAACAACGCTATCCAAATAAACATGGAAATATCTACACCGCTATCTGCTTCAACATGGAAATATCTACACCAGTATCACTGTAAACATGGAAATAACTACACCGCCATCACTATAAACATGGAAATACCTACACCGCCATCTTTATAAACATGGAAACATCTATAGCACCATGTCTATAAACTTGGAAATATCTACACCGCCATCGGCACAACCATGGAAATATCTACCCCGCCGTCTGCATAAACATGGAAAAATCTACACCGACATCTGTATAAACATGGAAATATCTGCAACACTATCTGTGTAAACATGGAAATATCTGCACTGCTATATGTGGAAACATGGAAATATCTACATCACTATCTGTATAAACATGGAAATATCTACACCGTTATCTCTATAAACATGGAATTATCTACACCGCTATCTCTATAAACATGGAAATATCTACACCGCTATCTGTATAAACATGGAAATATCTACACCGCTATCTCTATAAAGATGGAAATATCTACACCGCCATCTGTATAAACATGCAAATATCTACACAGTCATCTGTATAAACATGGAAATATCTACACCACCATCTCTATAAACATGTAAATATCAAGACTGCCATCTCTACACACATGGAAATATCTACACAGCCATCTGTATAAACATGGAAGTATCTACACCGCTATCTCTATAAACATGGAAATATCTACATGGCTATCTGTATAAACATGGAAATATCTACATCACTGTCTGTATAAACATGGAAATATCTACACCGCTATCTGTATAATCATAGAAATACCTACACCGCTATCTGTATAAACATGGATATATCTACAACGCTATCTGTGTAAACATGGAAATATCTACAATGCTATCTGTGTAAACATGGAAATATCTACACAGCTATCTGTGTAAACTGGGAAATATCTACACCACTATCTGTGTAAAGGTGGAAATACCTACACCGCAATCTGTGAAAAGATGGAAATATCTACACCGCTATCTCTGTAAACACGGAAATATCAACACCACCATCTGCATAAACATGGAAATATCTACACTGCCATCTCTGTAAACTTGGAAATATCTACACAGCCATCTCTATAAACATGGAAATATCTACACAGCCATCTGTATTAACATAGAAATATGTACACCGGTATATGTATAAACATGGAAATACATAGACCGCTATCTGTATAAACATGAAAATATCAACACCGCTATCTCTATAAACATGGAAATATCTACACCGCTATCCGTATAAACATGGAAATATCTACACCGCTATCACTATAAACATGGAAATACCTACAACGCTATCACTATAAACATGGAAATATCTACACTGCTATATGTATAAATATGGAAATATCTCCACCGCTATCTCTATAAACATAGAAATACATTCACCACTATCCGTATAAACATGGAAATGTCTACACCGCTATCTCAATATACATGGAAATGTCTACACCGCCATCTGTATAAACATGGAAATATCTACACTGCTACCTGTATAAAAATGGAAACATCTTCACCGCTATCTTTAAAAACATGGAAATATCTACACCGCGATCTGTAGAAACATGGAAATACCTACACCGCTATCTGTATAAACTTGGAAATATCTACACCTCTGTCTCTATAAACATGGAAATATCTACACCGCTATCTCTATAAACATGGAAATATCTACACCGCCATCTTTAAAAACATGGAAATATCTACACACTCAGCTGTATAAACATGGAAATATCTACACCGTCATCTGTATAAACATGGAAATATCTACACTGCCAGGAGCTCCAGAGCAGCCTGGGCAATACAGCAAGGCCTCATCTCTATAAAAAAATTAGAAATATTAGCTGGCCATAGTGGTGTGCTCCTGTAGTCCCAGCTTCTTGGGAGGCTGAGGTGGGAGGATCCACGGAGCCCAGGAGTTTAAGGCTGCAGTGAGCTTGGATAACGACTGCACTCCAGCCTGGATGACAGAACAAGAACCTGTTTCAAAAAAGAAAAAAGAAAAAAAAACCTAAAAACTAAAAACTGGATGTAGTTTGCTAGTAACTAAACAGCAAATTAATTGTAACATGCTTACATATCAACGATGTCTTTCTTCTTTGATCATAAACCTGCTCACTAAGAAGCTGCTGAAGTCCATGGTAGTGACAGGTACATGTCTGCATCCTTGTCCTGACCTGCATCTTCTTTGATTGTCCCCATCTGTGTCTCCGACTGGCACTGCCGAACCGTCTTGCTACCTGATCAATGTTGTACTGAACCGGACTGCTAACTGATCAATGTTGTCGAGCTCACTGCACAAAGCTGTTCTTACAAGGTAGATTTCTGCCTGGAATAGCCATACTTACACTGTTTATATTCCTTACTCCTGACCCATCCAACGCAACACAAGTTCTATTTATTGCCATAGAAACATAGGTCATTTGGAAACACCCCCTTCATTTCTATGGAATGTTCAAACATTTCTGACATTTTGGACTCTGTTCTAGCCTCTTGTTAAATATATCCAGAAAAGAGACAAAGCTTTATGGGGGGGCTATATGCACACATATGCTATAGAATAAGCTATCTAAATGCTTACAAAAACTTTCCATCTGTCACTGCACCTTAATAGGTACACAGAAATTAAGTATGTGTATATCTGTCTGTATAGATACGTATAAATATATATCCCCAAAACAAAAACTCATTCTCTTACTTATACATAGGTAGAATATAGGTGAATATACATATACATTTATAGGTAGAACAAAAAAACCCTCAGCCTCTTTAGGGCCATGTGTTTTCTCTGAGTAATTGTCACAATTAATTAAAATACATGTGTATGCCTTTTTAGATAAATTTCATCAGACCACTTTCTGTCTGGTTGGAAAATAATAACTGCCTATTTGCTAAGTGCCCCTGCCCCCATACTATGTTCCAGTGAACTAAAGACCTCTGGCAATCATAGATTTACAACTCAGCAAGATTAAACAATTTATTGTTATTTATGACATCCAAGCTGGATCTTCTGTATTATATTCCACATTAGCATCTATCACCTGACATTTGGGAGATCCTGTCCAAAAAATGATTATGCCTCCTAACCAAACATTCAGCAGGGCTGCAGGAACAGGCCCCCTGAACAAACATCCTGCCAAAGTACTTTAAAGCACCGTGAGCTGCCACAGCTGTGCATTTTCAGATGACTCAGCAGATTAGCGTGGAGTCTCTTAGCCTCTGCTTGGTCTGTTCCTTTCAGTGATCTCTCACATGGCCCAGTCCATTCGGTTTGAAAATCCTCATGAAATGAGCAGATTATGATCTGGCTTCAGTAGAGGGCCATGGGGTGGGCATGGAGGGGAGAGGGTTTGCTCTTAACACAGCCTGAGCCTCAGAAAGGTTTCAGATGGAAAAGCATGGCACTGACTCAGCTCATGCTTAACAGGAAATAATGCACAGACCACACCAAAAAAGCCCTTTATGTTGTGTGAAACTCTATGCCGGAGCAGCTGCTGCCACCTCATGTACTGTGATAGAGTGTGCATGTGTGTGTTTGTGTGTGCATGAGTGTGAGTATGCACACATATGTGTGCTGGGAGGGGGAGGAGATCACACCTTCCACAGTCGCCACCTCAGCCTTAGCTAGCAGCGTGGAGAATTGCCAAAATTCAACAGGAAGCTGCACCAAAGCAACTGTGATCACCACATCAGCAGGCGCTTTCTGGTTAGTAAAGCTACTGGGACTGAAAAACACACACGATCTCGTCCTTCTTTTATTTTAATCAGAGCAAAATATTTTTATAATAATTGTGTTATATGAATAAATAATTCATAATGCTGTAACCCATTATCACATTCAATCCTCCCAACAACCCTAGAAGATATGTAGACAAGTATTATTACTTTCCCTATTTTTATAAATGAGGAAATAAACCCCAGGAGGCTAGGCGACTTCCCCACGGTCATAGAAGTTGCAAACAGTAGTATCATGATTCAAATCCAAAGCTTCTCCTTTTGTCTTTATCATTTTAATTTTGAAGGTAATGCATATGCATGTATGATCTTTTAAATCCAGAGATGTATATGGAACAGATAGGAAAAGGGACTCTCCTTCCCCATTATACACCCCCTCCACCCAAGCTATATACACTGTTGACTAGAGTATGTCCTTTCAATCCTATTTTCTATGCCTACATTATATACAGAAAAGCAGGATTACGTTACACACAATATTCCAGTCATTGCTGTTTTTCACCAACAAGCTATCATTCACATCTTTTTCATACTACATATAAATTTATATCCTTTATTTTAGTGGTGTATATTGTGCAGTTGTGTCATAAATTATGTACCTGTTCTCTGTTGAACATATAGATTTTTTCTGAGTTTTTCCTTAGCAAAATGCTGCAGTGAGTACCCTTGTACACAGGTGTTTGTACATTTGTTCTAGAAAAATCTACAGCAAAGATTCTTAGATTAAGAGATTCCCAGGTTATTAGAAAACTACTCTATTAATTTAGATATATACTTCCAAATTGCCTGACCAAAAACTTATGTCAATTTAACTTCTATGAACAGTATACAAACATGACAATTTTCCATCACCTACACCAACTCTGGGTAATTTCATCTTTTTTACAAGTTGATGGATTGTTTTAATTTATATTTCTCTGGTTATTAATAAGGTTGGCCACCTGTTCATGTCTTATTATTGATGATATTTGTATGGAATTGTTTGAATTTTCTTGATTTCAAAAAACGTTTTACATGTCATAGATATTAAATATTTGTTGTAAAACTCTCCTTCCAGTATTGTGTATGTGTTTGGTCAAGTAGAATAAACTCTCGTCCTCTGATTTCAGATTCCTTTCTCTTTCCATTAGAAATCCCTAAATGTAAAACACCATATTGATAGCTAAAAACCAGGATGTTTACTAGAGAAAAAGAATACAAAGGCAATAATTAAATATTATATTTATACAAAATACCTACTAGTACAAACTTAAAAAGAGAAAGTAAAGGTCAAATGCTTCTACGACTTCAGACTAAGAAAAAGAACTTTTGAGGTTGAATGTTCCTGAAATTTTTCTTTTCATACAACTACGGACATGACTTCAAAAGTTGATGTGACTAAAAAATGTAAGATATGAAAGATATTTGAAGACTCAGAGAAGGTGGATTTTCATTTTAACAAGTCACATATATATTCTAGATATCCTCTTATTCGTAACTAAGAGAGTCAAATCAGATGAAAGAATCTAAAAATTTCCCTTTGACTGTGTTAAGTAGAAGTAGTAGAGGCATATTGGCCAAATCTTGAGTGTTTGCAAATTGACTCTTAAGGCTATAGGCTGGCACAGGTCATTGAAGCCCTAGCTTTTTATCTTTAATTTTAAAATCCCCAAACAATTTATACTAATTTTTCTTGTCCATTATTTCCAAATAATCTTGTTTAAAGGTTATTACAGTGCTTGCTCATGTTACTGTTGTCTAACAGAAGGGTATCCGGGGCCTTAAAACTGAGAGGGTTAGGATTAATGATTCCAATACCTATGCTTGGACATCTCCAAAAGTGGGTTCCAACTTCTTGTCCTCAAGTCTGTATAGAAACTAGCAAACTTCCAGAGTTCACAAAAGGCTCAAAGAGAACAGATGTTTTATAGAAAATTATTAGAGCAAGTTTCACGCATAATGTTGCTGATGCGTGTCTGCCTTTTCAATAAACATCACTATGCTTTATCACAAGATTTAATAAAGCAGCTTAGTTAAAAATGCCATCTGGGTCTCTGGACACATTAAACAAAGCTTAAAATAACCACCCCAGCAACTGGGAGGACCCAGCTGTTCTCATAATCTGTCCCACTCCATTTACTTCCCCAGAAAAAGAGTGAATGAAGACCACAGACTAAAAGCATCCAGAAGGAACTGACACAAACAGGGAGATAGATGGAGCCAAGGGCTCCTGTAAGTTTGCTATTGCTCACATAATAGATTTGCTAATTCCACAACCTGCGGATGGTGATTAAGAACAGGAAGCAGAAAGAGGGAAGAGAGAATCATAGAAGGGCTCATTCAAGTTTTCTAATGTATCACAAACCTGTCCTCCCTAATGTCTGGATCATAGCAGCCCATTCCATTCACCTATTCTCTAGTGAACTCCAATAGAAAATACAAAGCCATCACCACCCAGTTCTTTCTCCCTTCTAGAGATGAGATATTAGCCACCCAATCCCAGATTCTCAGATCCATTTCAGGAAAGAAGCCCTAGGTATTGAAGCACAGTTTCCCTCCCTCCCTTCTTTCTTCCACCCCAAGATTTGTTCCCCAGATAGTTCTAGTAAATGCAAAACCAAGTATATTCTCATTCTTTAGAGCAACCAGCTTTTCATGGCCAACTGGAATCAAACACAACATGCACAAACATCTATCTGGAGGACACTCCCAAGGCTCCTACTGAGCCAGCCTTCTGCATACCACGGCATTTCAGCTTCCTAGTTCACAAGACACTGAGACATTCTTGAATTCTGCAAGGTGCACTGTGTGTTAATATCTTGGCTGCTCATCATGTGGCCAATAAAGGGCATGACTAGTCAACAAATAAATTTTCTCTTGGCTAAAACTTGCAACAAAACTGTAAGCTGTTTACCAAGGGGCCCACTACAGGTTATATTCAATATATACAGTCAAATCCTAACTATCTGAGATATATTCAGTTGACCATACACCTTTATATTTCAGTAGCAAGGTCTTTACATTTCCCAGTGCTATCGATGTTACAAAGTGCTTTCATATGCAGTGCTTCATCTGATTTCCAGGATAATTAAATGATCCTGTCATACCTGATTTTTAGATGAGGAAACAAGTGGTTTCTGGGTATTTCAAGAGGCTAACGCATCTGCCCTCCAACTTGTATGTGAAAACCAAAAACAAAATTCCAAGGCCCTTCAACCATCTGAATGGACTTTGACTCTTTTGGTCAATATATGACAGAGCTAGGAAAAGAAGGTGAGTCTTCCAGCTGCTGATACAGGGTTTTTTCTGCCATACTCCATTACCTCCAAGGCTAAAGTCAAAAGAGGGTGTGGTTATCACATGAAAAAATCTGGTTTGGATTTCCCAAATGTGTATGTAGTATTTGGGGATTTACCTTAATTTAACCTACAGTTCTTTTGGGTTGTAACAGTCTGACTCCATTTTTGAAAACAAAACAAAATCGATTTTAAATGCTGAATTATAGATCTTTGCTGTCCAGTATGGTAGCTACTAACCACTTATGGTTATTTGCATTTCTATTTTAATTAATTAAAATTCAGTAAAATGCAAAATTCAGTTCTTCAGTTGCTCTAGCCACATTTCAAGTGTTACAGTAGTCACATATGGCTAGTGGCTGGGACAATGCAGATTATAGAACAGTTCCATCATCAAAGAAACTTCTATTGAACAGTGCTATTATATAATGTCATCTCCAGAGAAAGAAGAATTTAGAAAAAGTCAGAAACGGCCGGGTGCAGTGGCTCACACGTGTAATCCCAGCACTTTGGGAGGCCAAGGCAGGCAGATCCCTTGAGGTCAGGAGTTCAAGACCAGCCTGGCCGACATGGTGAAACCCCGTCTCTAGTAAATATACAACAAATTAGCTAGGCGTGGTGGTGCATGCCTGTAACCACAGCTACTCAGGAGGCTGAGTTGGGAGAATCACTGGAACCCAGGAGGCAGAAGTTGTAGTGAGCCAAGATTGTGCCACTGCACTCTAGCCTGGGTGACAGAGCAAGACTCCATCTCAAAAAAAAAAAAAAAAGAAAAAGAAAAAGTCAGAAACATCTTGAGGCAGGCATAGTGCTGTCATCTGTCCAATATTGAAGATGATTTAAGAATAAGAAAGAACAACAGAACAAAGAAGAGAAAAAGAATTTGCCTTAGGTGTACCTACCCAGAAAAGGACAAAGGCATTCTTGTAGTCATTGTGTTGTATTTTAGCTCTTAAACTTTTTAAGAGATTAGAATAATTTGACACATAGAAGATCTAAACCACTGAAGAGGCTCTGAAGCAGATAAAAGTAGAAAGAAAATAAAAAACTAATGAGTTACAAACTAAGCTTAACCACAATTCGTTTAAACGGTACTATTTACTCTTCACATGATTGGTTTTTCTTTTGCTTTATAGTATGACATAGTTTATATCTTTAAAGGGGAATTAAAATATTTCTGGGAATTTTTAAAAGTAAGTTCACACAGCCACATAAAAACTACAGAAACAGATAAAACCTATCTTCTCATTTATTCCCTAATCCATTCAAATTAAATATAAAAATCCAAGCAGCCACAGTGATATTCAAAAAAGCAAAAGTGAGACAAAACAAAATTCATTTGTCACCTGTGGAGGTAGTTAGCTCACCTAATCTTCACTCCAAACACCAGTAATTTTTAAAAGACAGAAATAAACATATGTTCTGCCTTCCCGGAAGGAACTATGTTTCAGGGTAGCCAAATAACCCAGTTGTGAAGAAAATGGTCTGCTTATAGAAAAATGCCAGCTAAAACATGTAGATAGAATTAGAGAATTAGAAATTCACCATTTTGAAACCCCTAATGAAATAATCAACTCAAGCAAGGATCATTAATAAATGCTAAAACAATCAAGTAACTATTGATACAGAATATAACAGAATATACACATAGTACAAAGTTCACGTCACAGACTACTGGCTTGACCCAAGGGGGAATATAGCAGAGGAGATAGGCAGTGATCACCCTAACCTTGCGATCATCTCACCATCACTAATGATGGGATGTGAATACACATTATTGCCTATGAAATAGTCTTTAAAAAAAGAAGTTGAACCTGAATCTAACTAAACCTTGCAATGGGCTGAACGTGTATGTCTTCCCCAAATTAATATGTTGACATCCTAACCCCAAAGGTGCTGGTATTAAAAGGTGGGGCCTTTAGGGGGTCATTAGATCATAAGGACAGAGGCTTCATGATTGGAATTAGTGCCCTTATAAAAGAGGCCCCAGAGAGCTAGCTAGTCTCTCCCACTATGTGAGGGCCCAGCAAGAAAGCCAATCTATGAACCAGAAAGTTGGTCCTAACCAGATATCAAAACCACACGCTCCTTGATTTTAAACTTGCTAACCTCTAGGACTGTGAGAAATAAATTTCTGTTCTTTATAAGTCATCCAGTTTTTGGTATTTTGTTATAGCAGGCCTAAAAGCCTTTAGAACTAACTTCCAGTTAACCAGGAAAAAACAGAGTGAAAAGTTAAATGACACCATAAAAAGCAACCAGAAAATTCCAGAAGGGGAAATATTCTACAGGACAACTGACTAGTTTTTCAACAAGTCAATTTCACTAAATAAATACATAAACAAAGAGTATGTGTATTTTCCAGGTTAAAAAAGTCTTGAGCTAAATAATCAAATGCAATGTGTGTCCCTTGATTAGAAGAAACTAATTTGAACAAATCAGACACAAAAGATATTTCAGGGAGACCAAGCTGGAAGGATCACTTGAGGCCAGGAGTTTGAGACCAGCCTGGGCAACGTAGTAAGACCTCCATCTCTACAAAAACAATAAATTAGCTGGGCATGGTGGTGTGCACCTATAGTCCTAGCTACTCAGGAAGCTGAGTCAGGAAGATCACTTGAGCCCAGGAGTTTGAGGCTGCAATGAGCTATGATTGTTTCACTGCACTTCAGGCTGTGTGAAAGAGCAAGACTTTGTCTCAAAAAATAAAAGGACATTTCATAATAATTGAGGAAATCTGAATGTGGACTGGGTAATAAATGATATAAAAAAGCCATTTTTTATTTTGTTTGAAAAGATGATTTTGTAACTATACAGGAAAATGTTCTTATTTTTTTAGAAATCTGTACTAAAGAATTTAGGGGTAAAATATCATTTTCTTTAATATACTTTCAAACACAAGCAAAAAATAGTCACGACACAAATATAGCAAAATGTTTACAATCTATGTTCTATGCTTGCCTGTGAGTGCCATTAATCTCATCTCTCTGCTTTTCTGAAAGTTTGAAAATTTCAAAGTTTTATAATAAATTTTTTTACACCCAATAATTTTATAATAATTTTTTTAAAGTTTGAAGCAAATCAACAACTATAGCTTCAAAAATATCCTGACCCACAATAAACATTGAACAGGGTATATTTCTCCCATTTCCTAAAAAAGTTGGCCCAGGAAGGAGTATGAGAGCTGCCATAGCTCTCCCAAGGCTCATTATTCTCCATCACTCCATGGGAAATCCCAAAATAAATTTTTTAAAAAGTTGTTTAAATTTATAATGTTTTTGATTCTATAATAATTTTATAATAAAATAATTGTAAAATGTTTTTGATTTTATAATTTATAAAAATTTTTATACATGTTTATGTTTGAAATGTCTATTTCAAACTTTATGAGATATTAAAATATAAGTAATATAGTTCATCATTTGAGAAATGCCATGCTTTTCTTCTCCAGCAATTACATAATCAAAGAGTAACTGTAGTTTTTCCTAGAACATTGCTTTGTAGGCTGGGCATGGTGGTTCATGACACTTTAGGAGGCCAAGGCAGGCAGATCTCTTGAGATCAGGAGTTTGAGACCAGACTGGGCAACACAGAGAAACCCTATGAGTAGTAAAAACCCAAAAATCAGCTGTGCGTAGTGGCGTGCACCTATAGCCCCAGCTACTCAGGAGGCTGAGGTGGGAAGATCACCTGAATCTGGGGAGGTCAAGGCTACAGTGAGCCAAGACTGTACCATTGCACTCCAGCCTGGGCAACAAAGTGAGACCCTGTGTCAAAAAAAAAAAGAAATTTAATTTAAAAAAAGAAAATTGCTTTGTAAAATTAACTTTTTCAATCAAAACCAAGATTTTTCAGATATAGAGAATGCAGCCCACTGGTCAGATTTGTCAGTTCAAAGAGAAAAAATTCTAGTTTCCTATTTTTCTAGCCTGCTTATGATTATCCAATAGGATATCAAAAAAGACCAAAGCCTTTGCGATCCATGTTCAGTATTCCTGAGTCTAACTCAGGATGCCAAATCAGGAGACAAGCACATTCTCATCAATTTTCAATCATTCGAGACCAATTTTGCTTATAATTATCCAGTTCTTTTAGACCACCTTTCTCCTGAAGCCAGCCTTATGGCTATTCACTTCACTTTAGCATAAGCCCCCAAGAAGGTGAACAAAATGATGAAACGATTGGTTAAAGTTGGCGTTTGAAATTCTGAAACATGTCCACCATTCCCTTCACCCATGCCCGCCCCTCTTAGAAGTAGTACTTTCAGATTATTTAAGAGTCGATGCTTCTATGTGGATTCTGTCAGCTGTCCTTTATAACAGCTAGTAGGTTTAATTGGACTCTATTTTAAGCATATATTGACCTATGCTAATTATCTGTTAAAATAAATTCCACTCTTAGAGTTAATAAAGTGTGTTTGTCATGGAAGACCCATTGAAGTAAGAAGCTGAGGAGCCCTTATGGTAAAGTGGGACAAGAAATAATAAGACATAATAATTTTCCCATGCAAATCAACAACCGTAGCTTCAAAAATATCCTGACCCACAACAAGTATTGGACAGGCCATGTTTCTCTCACTCCCTAAAAAATTGGCTCGGGAAGGAGTATGAGATCTCCCATAGCTCTCCCAAGGCTCATTATTCTCCATCACTCCACAGGAACAGCCTGTCAGAGAAGAGTGAAAGACCATTTGTCAACCTCTCTTCAACTCCCTGATTCTAGCCAAACTTCATCAATCTCAAGTGAGGAGCCAGAGAGAAATCAAACCCCATATATCCAGCATCATTGTCTACTGGAGTCAAAAATCACAATTCCACTACCCACCCCAACACCATTGGCCCTGTTTCTCCCAATTGCTTTTTATTGTGTTTTTTAAAAATCCTCTTTCCCCATCCCTGCAACACTGAGAAGGAGGAATTATAGTAGATAAATATGAAGCATGGAGATCCTTTAAAAATGTTTTTAATAATAAATGAGAAAATGAAAAGGAGAGGGTTGGGAAGGAAGGAGGGAATTCAAATGCCAGGGAATTGTGCAGTTTCGCTTTTAAAGATGTTAACACTCATTTATACATCTGCAAGACACTCCCCTTAAAGAAAAGTTCTATGAGTGTGGGTCTGGTTGCATGAATAAGGATAAAATTACTTTTTTAGATGATGTTTCCCACATATCATTCAGAGACCCCTGAAGTTAGGTATCCCTCTTGTAGATGTCCTTGAGATGCTGCTGGACATGGGAAAGAGGAAACTGGGATACGGGTCTATGCCAAAAGGTGCTTCTAGTTATAGGACAGAGAGGAAAGGGGCAGAGGGAGAAAAACCCGAAGTCTGAGAATCTGGATTGCAGAAGACTACCGAGGTCGTGGGAGAAGGGAGAGAAAACAAGGATGAAAAGCGAAAGGGGAAGAGGCATGAAATGTTGTCAAATGTCAAAAGGCATTTGGAGAGAAGTTGGGAATTGCATTAAGAAAACCACTGCAAATTTCGTTTCAGACCATTTAGAGATATGCCCCCTGGGAACTGCGAGCTCAGGCTGTTTAGCATCAAACAAATGGATCCACTCCATCCCTACCCTAATTAAATAAATCATTCAGTAATTCCACTGGGTTAAAGAACCAAAATATTAAAAACCTTCAGGGCCTACTCTTGCCAAATATGTCAGGGATCATGTGTGTGTGTGTGTGTGTGTGTGTGTGTGTGTGTGTGTGTGTGTTCTGAGACACCACTACTGTTAAATAGGCAGAGCTAAGACTTAGGGGACTGGCAGATTATTGCAAAAAGGGCACGGGGAAGAGGGACTATGTTGTGAGCCTGGGAAAGAAGTTTGTGTGGGGACTGTGGGCAGTGAACGCGTTGGGAACAATATGGAAAACTGGGAGCTGCCTTGGAATCTACAGGGCCGGGTAAGAGAATGTCCGAAAGAAAAATGAGCAGGTGCGGGATGTGTGCAGAGTCAGAGAAGAGTCCAGGGCGCCCGGAGTGGCTCCAGGAACGACGGACACCCCTCAAGGCTTTTGGGGGCGGTGGGTACTAATAGAAGCCAGTGTCCGGGGTGCGCCGGGGAGGCTGCAAGCACGGTGGGAGTGGGGCGCTGGAGGGTGAGGACGCGGGAGTGAGGAAGCAAAGCCTGGGCCGGGCAGGGGCCTCCCAGCTGGGCCTGGAGGGAGCAGGGGGACAAGGGCTAGGAGAGGGCATGGCGGCAGCGCGGCGGGAAGCGAGGGGCATCTGGACACTCACCCCGTTGGCCGCGGCCATCTGCCCCACGATCTCGATGGCCTTCATGCTAAAGTACCTGCCGCCGCTGCCCACCACCGTGGTGCAGCCTAGACGGTCGCGCAGGTCAATGGACGATAGCACGCTCTGGATGAATTTGGGCAGGTAGTTGCGCTGGCCCTCGAAGAGGCCGGTAGGTCGCCGCAGAACCCCGCCGCCGGCCCGCCGTGAGTCCTCGTAGGGCACGGTGGGCACTGTCAGCACCGGGATGGGGCTCCCCTCCGTGGTGCCTCCTGGCCGGTCCTGCTGTGGCTCCCGGGGCCGGAGGGAATCTGCAGCCTGCCGGGGGCCTCCACCAGCCTGGCCGCGTGCCGGGACTCCGCCTCGCGCCCGGGCCCCCTCTCCGGCAGGTCGGCACCCTGCGCCCTGCGCCCGCCCGCCTGGGGACCGCCCGCCCCTCCTCTCCACGCGGCCGCTCGCTGACTCCCTCGGCGGAGATTGCTTCTGCCTTCCTGTAAAGTTTTCTCCCGCCCACCTTCTCCGCTGCCAGACCGCCCGAGGTGTCCTCAGTTTCTCCCCAAGTTGGACTCACTTTTGGGGTGTCCCAAAAGCCTGATTCCAGGGCCTGCTAGCCCGACCCCGGTGACGCCTGCACCCGCGCCTAGCCCCAGCCTTCACGCGCGATCGCCGCCCTCCGGGGCACACCCTCCGCCAGAAAACAGCCGGCGGGCGGCGAGACTTTGGGCAGAGTCCGGGTTCCTCTCCGGCGCCAGGCCCGTCTCCCTGTCTCCCTGGGAGTGCGCAGCCTACACGCACCAGTTTCTCTTTAGAACAAGCATGGGGAGGGATTTGGGAGGGGGCTGAAACCTTTTGCCATCAGCGAACAGCCTCAGCCAAAAATAACCCTGGAAAGGCGAGCTAAGAATGGTTATCTCCTGCCAGCGCTGAAATCGGAGGCTTGGTGCTGCGTGTGGGGTGTGTGTGTGTGTGTATGTGTGTGTGTGCCCTCCCACCCCAACCATTTGTTGAAGGGAATCACCACTGTCAGACTTCAATCCAACAGGACCCACTCGAGCCATCCACACTTTCCCCAGCCTCCTCCAAAACAGCACACTTGCCGGTATGGACAATTCTTTTTTTTTTTTTTTCACTTGTTTGTTTTGGTGGTTGCAACAGCAGCAACACAGACGACACATATTTCCCTATTCTTCTCGCCCTTCTCACCCTCCCTACCCAGCTCCTGCCTTAGAAACAGGCTTGGCCTACACTGTATCTGTGCACACTGCCTGAACTCTTCCCTGAATTAATCGTTTTCAATAGGAGGGGGCTAAATCCCTTATTAATGCCCTACCAGGAGTGAATGAATAAAGCCAAGTTAAAGGGGAACTGGGTACCACATACTGTGCTAGGTTCCTTTGCATGTATCCTTTCATTCTGCTGGAGCTAAAGATGTTCTGCCTCCTCTCCATAAAACGCACCCAAACTCCAAAACCAGGAAATTCTCCATAGAAAATAGGAGTGAAGAGAGAAAAGACTAACAGGATAAACCCCAAAGCAGGAAGAAAGTTTTGTCTCCCATTTCGCTCAAGGGATTTTTGGACCCACCAAGGCTACTGTCCTGAAAGATCCTGCTGCTTCTCCTTCCCCAAATATTGTCCACTTCCTGAGAGTAAGGCTGACTTGCCACAGGCTTATAAAGTGTTTGGTCACAGTAAGACAACTGTGAGTAATAACACACATTGTATACTGTTTTGCAATTGATAAAAGGCTTTGCATCTGTTTTTTCTTTGGAGGCTGAAGAAAAGAAGAATGGTATTCACGCAGTTCCCATTTTACAGATGAAAACAAGAGGACTTTTTCTGTGAAGTCAGGAAAGTGGTTACAGTGGTACTTTCCGCCTGTCCAAATTTTGTATTGCCCCTCCCCTTTCTATTAATAACATTGAAGTGTGATGGGACAACCACTGAAGCCGTCAGTTGAAACCTGCTGGGACTTTTTAGCCATTCTCTTCAACATAAAGAATGGGTGTTTTTGGAGGGGGTGAGAGGAATGGGGAAATGTTGTCAAAGAGTACAATGTTTTAGTTGAGACAGGAAGAATACATTTTGTTGAGATCTACAGCACAGCATGGTGACTGTAGTTAACAATGAAGTATTGTGTATTTCAAAATTGCTAAGACAATAAATTTCAAATGTTCTCACCACAAAAAAGATAGGTTTTGAGGTGATGAATCTATTAATTCTCTGGATTTAATTATTCCACAATGTATACATATATCATAACATCACATTATACCTCTGTAAATACATATAATTTTAATTTGTCAATTAACATTTTTTAAAAGAATAGTGTGGCCAGTTGGGGAGGTAGTTTTTTTTTTTTTTTCCTCTAGTCTCTACTTAGTCTCCAAGATCCCATTCCCCATAAAGTTCCTGTCACCCAGGTGGAGTGCAGTGGCACAATCATGGCTCACTGCACCCTCTCCCTCTTGGGCTCAAGCGATCCTCCCGCCTACAGGTACATGCCACCACGCCCAGCTAATTTTTGTAGCTTTTGTAGACATGGGGTTTCACCATGTTGCCTAGGCTGGTCTCGAACTCCTCAGCTCAATCAATCTGCCCACTTTAGCCTCCCACAGTGCTGGGATTACAGGTGGGAGCCACCAAGCCCAACCCATAAATTTCCTAACTTTTTATCTCCCTGGGAGTGCACAGCTTACACACACCAGTTTCTCTTTAGAACATACTTAAGAGTCTTGGCTTAGCATCCAACAGACAGAACTTTAACACTTCTATGGATCTGTGCACCTGTCTATGGTGTGGGGTTTTTAAGATCTCTTTCTAATGACACTTTATTTTGCAAAGCAGGACAGTTTCATTCCCAGAAAAGCAGGTATGGTAAATCCTTTGTTCCAGTAACGAAGACAATGATCTAAACCCTAAGCCTCAGAGAAGCCCAGAAACCCTCCAGGCCTCCATTTCTCTGCTCCTAGCACCTGCCTCTCTCTTGACATCAACATCATTCTCCCCTCTCACAGCCCAGCTCCTTCCACAGACCCATGGATTAGGCACCAGCACCTCAGACTAGATTTTAGAGAATTACCATTCAAGAGGCAATCCTCTTCCCTTGGTTCCAATTTCAAGGTTCTCAAAGACTGGAACAGGGCTAGTTTGAGGCAATGTGCCCCATCGCATAGCCAGAAAGAACCTTACAGTGAAAAGGAAAACAATTCTTCCAAAGTAAGGGGGTGCTGATCCCCAGAGGGAGGACAGATGGGCAACCAAACAGTAACCGGGCCACCACATGCTTCACACTCACTGATCAAGGACTTCTAAAACCACTTTTCTTTTCTCTGAATTTACATAGGACTTTGTATCACTCATAAAGGAATGTCTTATAGGCTGATAACACCTTTCTATTCATGCTTATACTTAACATTTAGGCTAGGATAATTTCCTAACCTCAGTGTCCTCACTCTAAGATGGGAATTATTATAATCCCTACCTCATAAATTGTTGGGAGGATTAAAATACTTAGTAAAGTGCCTGACTAATAGAAAGGCATTCAATAAATGTTAGCTATTCATGGTGTCATCATCATTATATTTACCATTATTACTAATCTCCTGTATTGCAAGAATTACAGTTTATATTTTTGTAGACCATCACTGTAGCTAAAGGGTCTTTGGGCCATAGGTGATATTCCATCAAGGTTGGTTAAATTGATCTGTGGTTTTTGACTATGGAAACTCAGAACTCCCTCAAAATGTACAAAACAGATTTACCTGCTAAATAAATCTCTTCAAAGCTGACCCCAGGTTTAATTGAATTAATTCCAATGAATTTGTCACAATGATGGAGAAAGGAAACTTAGAGGGCCCCACAGTTGTTTGCTGGTAAAATGAGAAGTTTGGATTAGATCAATGTTTCCCAAAATATTTTCCTCAGAATGTTAGTGCCCCTCGAATCCTCACAAAGCAAGAGTTTCATGACCAAGTAGCTTTTAAAACTCCTGTACACTCTACTCCCATTCTTCACAATGCACACTTTCATATTAAAAGTTCTGAGAGGTCCTCAACAGAAGACATCACTTAACTTTTTTTTTTTTTTTTTAAGACAGATTCTCACTCTGTCACCCAGGCTGGAGTACAGTGGCCACCACTCCTGGCCTAAAATTTTTTTAACCTGGTGCTTCCCAATCTAAACTCACAGGGACCAGTTTTCTTAATGAAAGAGAATCAGACTAGCTTGTATCCATAGCTGGTGACACTCCCCTGCCCCATTCCTTGTATGTCTTCAGTGGACTAGGTCAGGAATAAATAAATTTTCCTGATTCTCAAGGGCTGGTCACTCCTTTGCACTGAGCTCAAAGCTTCTCTGCAGCATGGGTCACAATGAATGGTAGCCCTGATAGCCTAGAGTAGCCTTTCAGCCTTCTCTGAGCCTCTAAAGACTGAGGATCCTTGGCATGAAATGGAGCAACTGATATACCCTTGCTTCCCCTGGGGACTCTCTTGCTCTCAAAAAGGCATCAGCCATCATCTCCATCTAGAGAATATACTATCTGACTCAGCTTGACCAGCCTGTCCCAAAATGAGAATCTGGGTAAAATAAGCATTGAAACACTTCATTCCTTGTAGATTCACAAAACATATTAGCATATTAAAGACTATGAAGTTCTGCAGGAAAAAAAAAACCTATTTAACTTTAATCCAACATTGCCAAGTTTTATTTGACCATGGAAGATTTTTCCAAAACACTCACAAACAGATCAAGGACATTAATCTTTCATGAAACACTAGATCCCCAGGGTCCTCTCCAGCTACATCATTCTGTGATTTTCTTTTTTATTTATGATGCATTAAAAGATTAATCTCTATCAGACTTCCATTTAGAAATTCACCAGAATGTGCAAAGGCAGCAGGTAAAATTGCTGAAGGGTATTATAAAAATACCCTCCAGTGATTTTTGAAACTTAAACTGAAATATTTATATAACTATATATTTCAGTTTGTATATTATATATATGTATATACACACATATATAGTATGTATATACACACATATATATGTGTGTATATATATGTATACACACATATATATGTGTGTATATATATTGGTGTATGTATATTTATATCTATGTATATATGGCATTATATCCATTTTACAGATGCAGAAACTGAGCTTTAGAGGGGGTGAGCAATTGGTCCAAAGCCACACAGCACACACGTAGTCATTGATAAAGGTAAAAACAAGAGTTGAAGCCTGAGGTGTAAGGACACAGAGACAAGTACACAAATGTTTACAAGTTACACATATGACACATGCCTTTAACATGAATTTCTTGAACATTCATTTAGAGGCCTTACAATGAAGACATCAGAGTGGCAGCAAGTTCTGTTGGAATCAGGGGAGCGTGTTCTTCTATAATCCCCTGGCTATCAGGAAAGCACACTGATTTGGCCCATGGTAGTTATACACTCCCATTGAGTCAGGGGCCACTTCTATGCACACAGGAGGTGCTAAAAATATGCTGTTGACTCATTGCCTCTAAGAGCAGAAGAAATGCCAAAAGTATAGGACAAGAGGCAGAAAAGCACACGGAAAAATGTCGTAGGGCAGTCCTCTGAGGAAGTGTTAGATCCCTTTGAAATCTGTCCAAACACTTTCTTGTGCTGGGGAAAGTCAATTACATATTTCAAGCAACCCCACATGTCATACGAGTATCTTGTACGTGTTTGTGTACTCGTGTCTGTGAACTTACATCTCAGACTTCAACTTCTCGCTCCCCACACTTATCAATGACTGCCTGCATGGCCTTGGGCAAGTTGCTTTCCCTCTTCAAAGCTCAGTTTCTGCATCTATAAAATGGACATAATGCTACCTACCTCATGGGGTTAGTGATCACATTTAAGGAGCTAATATGTGGAAATTGCTTACACAGTACCTATCACATAATAAGGGTTTAATAAGTGTTTGATGTAATTGTTTTGATTATTACTACTATTACTAAAATAATAATTACTACAATAATAATGATTCTTATTCTCTATATTAGTATTATCTTTGAAAATGGGCATGGATTATGTCTATGTAACACTTTTGGCACAATATCTAGCATTATATCACACACAAATTAGAGAATTCATGTTATTAAGGATGAAAAAATATTTTTACTGACCCTTCAATTCTTCGTAAGTAACTGCAAAAGAAGCCATTATCCCAACACATGAAATAAAAAAAAAAATTCAGTTCCTCTGGAGTTTGTTTTTGGAGGTAGCCACAGGATACCTAATTTTTTATTCTTTTCAGAGAGACCGAGGGGCTCACTAGGTTGACCAGGCTGGTCTTGAACTCCTGGTCTCAAGCCATCCTCCCACCTCAGCCTCCCAAAGTGCTGGGATTACATGCATGAGCCACCACATCCAGCCTACCTAAAATATTGAATGCTGTTAATAAATCTCCTGAGGCCAGCATAAGAAGGTGATGGGCAAAACTAATGCAGGTATGTTTTTCTGGCTTTTTCATGTATTGGGCCAAACTTTGAAAAGCACTTACTATTAATGGCTAACTTGCAAAATTTGTGATTTATTAAAAGCAGATTTTAATTGTTTTACCTAAAAATAATAGGCCTCTGATCTGCCAAAGATGAAGATTTAATTTCTAGGTGTTCCCCACAATACCTAGAAACATCAGTGGAATCGAGTATTAAACACTTTAGAACTATTCTCATCAAAGTTCTTTAATATATAATACAGCAAAAGAAAAGTTTCTTCTCTAAAGGCTTCTCTATACTTTTCTTAATAGTTGAATTTCATTTCTGAAGGCTCCTAAAAAGAATAGAATTTAGATCTTTATTAAAGAGGAAATATATTTTCCATGTTTAATTTAAATGACATTCCATCAGTCATTTGCAATCTTAGCCTACACGGAATTTCTTTTTTTGGTAGTTTTTATGTTTGGGCTTTAGGAGGGGATTCCCAATAATCTCTATATAAATATTTCTAATCTCTATATAAATATTTTAACATTTCAATGTAAATTAGTTTTTTAAAGCTATTTTATCCATAAAAATAATAAATTTGCATGGCTGAGGGTGAAATAATGTGTTACCAGGACCCCTCAGTTTTGGGGGTTGTGAGTAGATCCCATCTTCATGTTCCTCCAGCCCAGCCCAAGCCTGGCTCAGGGCCTCCTCCCCCATTTGCCAGGAACCACCATCCCCAGGGATTCTATGTGCCCTGCCTGACCAGTGTTCTCCATCAGAGTTTACCAATCTTTTGTTCATTCCCTCAGAGCACAGCTAAGCAAGAGTACACTAATTTGAAAATTAACTCAAGCAAATAGAGGAACAATATCCCCAACACATTGCATTTTAACATAGGGTTTCCTGGACACACTGTTTCAACCCAAGAGTTGGGCTAATAGTAGGAGTTCCATCTGCTAAAATACGGCTGTCAGCTTCAGAGGGAAATTCATGAACGTCTTCGTAGTTTGTTTTTACGTTTCACTTGGCACTGTTTCTAAAATTTCCTCTGAAGCCAAAAAATAAGTTATTTCCCAGCACACTGGGCACTTTTCATTTATCATTGGATTGATTTTTGTAACTTGCAGTAGGAGCTGAAATCGACCAGGGGGTTCTTATCCAACAGACAGCAGCAAAACTCTTTGTGTATCTGCGTTCCTTTCAACAAGCGTGACTTCCTCAATGGCATCATTCGTGAGCGTAACACAGAGCTCAGCAATAACGTTTCTTCACTAACCCTACCAGGTATCCAACATAGGATGTTACTTCCTTTCACTGTTTTCCGACTCCTGGCAGATATTAATCATTGGGATTTGGGAACAAGGAAATAGAATTTCTGAGAATGCTTGGGAATTCCCAAATTCATATGATTTTCATAACACTTCACTTACAACTTTTTGAAAAATAATAAGTGACTATAATAACAAGCAAATAGTCGTTTTTTTCTGTAACAGGATTATATGAAAAGTTTTAGTAGTCTTCTGTTTTTAAAAGATATGATAACAAATGATGATTTCTTATTATTAGGAGCCAACATATTGTAACAAGATTATAAAATCCAATAGCATTAATAGAGAAAACATTAAAAAGAAATGAATATTATCACAAAATAAATGCTAAAGAAAAGTCCTTTAAAGATTGAAAGGTAACACCACAAATACTTAATGCTTTAATCGTTGTTTACATGACATTGTTAAACAAGGCATCAATCATCCCCTCCAATACCATTTAAATAACATAACATTCTGATCTCCTGGCAAGATGAATAGCACTAGAAAGAAGCAACTGTCAAAATGGCCGATTTAAGGGCATATTTTGTTTCTAAAACTTGGTATTTCTTAGAAAACCTCTCATAGGATTTGTAAAACATATACTATGCCTAGGAACACATTAATATTTATTTGCAGAAATGGTTCACTGTTAGCAGTGGACAAGGCCATGAACACACACTTGTAACACAGCAACAGATACAAGAAAGTCTGACTGAGGCTCCTTTACTGCTCCTGTCCTGTTCACCTTAACTTTCATCTCCACATGTCAGTGCTTCCTCATCTTGCTTGACTTGAAGTCAGTGCATTTCTTCAAGCCAGTAAGTTCTCTATACTGACTATTAAGTTGTAATTTTCACAGGAAAATTAGAATGTTCCTTCCCATTTTCCTAATTTCTCAACTGATTTTTCTCAGAATTCAGAATCCATAAATATTGAAATGCCAGGAGAGAATTTCCAAATGGAAATGCTGTTCCCTTTGTCCATTTTCAGAAGAAACCGTAGGATAGTGTTATCCTTCTCTTCTCCAATTTTTTTTTTCCTGCAAACTTATGGTTATCACCTCTTTAAGTGAGCAGCTCATAATTTTGCCTCCCCTGCAAATGGTCCCAAAACAGTGAAGTGGGTCCTCTTTAGCTGTGTCTTTAGTACATAATCCTGCATTTCTGACCATATGCAGGGAGTGTGACCCAGGGAAGGATCCCTGACTCAATGGGATTTCTCTTGCTGTCTCTAGAATTTGAACACTGGAACCCAGACGTACAGAGGCTGGGAGCCATCGTGGTGTGCTATATTGATGACGGCAGCAGTGGGTGGTGTGGGGGCAGTTAATTGACAGCTACCTGTTGCTGACATCCCAGGAACTGCCTGAACCTCCTCTTTCCCAGTCATAAGATATCTAAGATTCTGCAGTATTCTTCATTAAATCCTAGCATGGTTTAAGCTAGCCAGAATTAGGTTCTGTTGCTTTCAATCAACAGAACCTTAGCTAATACGTTGTTATTTCCTGGTCTTTGTTCCTTTAATTTTCCAGGAAAAGAAGGGAAAATGGCTTACTGGTTTTAAAAAGAGACAAGGGACAACATACCATTTATGCAAAATTTAGAAGCACTCAAAGGAAACTCTGGAAAGTTCCTGAGACATACCTAGGTAGGATCAGCATAAAACTTGAACAGTGTATCTAGATCATGGTTGCCATGGTTGCCTTGACACAATGAACATCTGTATCAAGATCATATTTTCTTGGTGGGACAGAGAGAAGCACAAGGTGGGACTCACATTTACAGTAATCCTTGTTTTCCAGGAACCATACAACCCAGTTTGTCCAGAGCTGTTCATTTTAAGTTTGTTATCCCACCATAATTATAAATAGAATCTCCTTTTTCTCTCAAGAATATCCCACTTTGGATGATAATTTCTGTGACTACCCATTAAGAATATTTAATAACTATAGAAAACTGCTTCTCTATATTTTTTGTATGTTTGAAACATTTTATAACAGAAATATCTTTAAAGTTATCACCTACACAGAATATAGCTGCCAAATGCTCCTACTCTGCTATTCTAACCATGAATCCCTCTGGGGCCCCTTCCTCCTACGGCGCTTGTAAGGATGAAATGAAATAAGCTCTATGAAGTGCCCAACAGTGACCAACACTGAATAAAATACAGCCACCATAGGAGGCCTTCCCTTATGTTCACCAAACTCCTGATAAGTTATTCGGTGATGTTTTAATCTTAATATTTTATGTAGATTATACATTCATCTGATTCAAAATGCAAAAGGTACAAAAGCGTATACAGTTAAAAGTTTCCCAACCCACTACCATTTATCTCCCTGGAGGCAACTATTTCCAGATTTTTGAATATCCTTAAAGAATATCATATGTATGGAAAAGAAAGATTATATATTTATATGCATCTGTGTATGCATTTCCCTATGAGAGGCTCACAAAGTCTCCTTGAAGAGATATCATTATTACAAATACCCCTCAATTTACAATGGGGTTATATTCCAATAAACTTATGAAAATATTGTAAGCTGAAAATGCATTTAATACACTTAACCTACTAAACATCATAGCTTAGCTCGGCCTACCTTAAACACTCACATTAACCTACAGTTAGGCAAAATCATCTAACAGAAAGCCCATTTTATAATAAAGTGGGCTTTGAATATCTCATGTAATATAATGAATACTGTACTGAAAGTGGAAAACAGAATGGTTGTATGAGTACTCAAAGTACAGCTTCTGCTGAATGTGTATTGCTTTCAAATTATCTTCAAGTTGAAAAATCATAAGTCAAAATATTCTAAGTCAGGGATTGTTTGTACTTCTACTTTACATGATGAAATTGAGCCTTGAAAAGATTAAGTGACTCGCCCAAGGTCACACTGGCAGTTAAATAGTGAAACTTGGATCCAAATTGTTCAGTCACTACATGTATTGTCTTGAAATTTGAAAAAGAGGAAGAGGAATTAAACTACTAAATTGAAGGACTATTTTAGGCATAGAAGAAGCAGATGCCTTCATGTCCAAGTGATTGTGAAAAGCCCACTTGCCCCAAAATATGTCTCCTGGTCATATGAAATTCCACCATTTCAGATGTTTACCTGGGGATTTAGAGTAATCTGCTGTTTTCCTAGAGCTCCCCTAAAATAGAAATAGAAAATTTTGGAAGGCTAAATATATGCTAACATTGGAAAACTCATTTTCTCCCCTTCGTAAGGCAAGGTACTGAAGGAGGGGGCCCTACGGGCCGTGCAGGGACATCCTGGAGGCATGGGGAGAAGAAACTGAAAGGCAAGTTTGTATGGAACAAAGAATACCGATCTCAGGATTCTCCCTTGAACCTGCCCTAACTTTGTTCAAATAGACTTAGCCACTGACCTGCTGTCAAAAGACCACAGCCAATCTGACTTGTTTTCAATATAATGATGAATATTGATTTGGTCCCTTCATCCAACATTCTCAGCTGGATCTTTTTTGACCAAGGATATACATTACTAGGTGAGTACAGGCAGTTAATTCTTCCACACGGGACTTCGGAGTTTCTGAGTTAACCAGAATCACCCACCTTAACATCTGCCAGTTTATACCCCAAGTCCTGACCAGTGCCCCCTACCTGCTATGCCTCATGTTTTCAATAGAGCATAAAATCAGAAATGAAAGATGAAACATCATAGCCAATATCACAGAAATACAAAGGATCCTAAGAAACTGCTAGGTATAATTACACACTAACTAATTGGATCATCTAGAAGAAATGGATAAATTCCCAGACACATAAAACCTACCAAGATTGACTCATGAAGAAATTTAAAAATCTGAACAGACTAATAGCAAGCAAGGAGGTTGAATCCGTAAGAAAATGTCTCCTATCAATGAAAAACCCAAAACCAGATGGCTTCCCAGATTAATTCTACCAAATATTTTAAGAAGAACTAATACCAGTCCTTCTCAAAATCTTCCAAAAAGCTGAAGTGGACGGAATACTTCCAAACTCATCTTACAGGGCCAGCATTACCCTGATTCCAAAGCCAGACAAGAACACTACAAGAAAGGAAAATGACAGGCCAATATCCTTGATCTACATAGATGCAAAAATCCTCAACAAAATCCTAGCAAACCAAATTCAATAGCACATTGAAAGAATCATTCACCATGATCATGTCATGGTTCAACATAAGCAAATCAATACATATAATATACCATATTAGAAAAATAAAGGATAGAAACTATATGGCCATCACAATAGATATAGAAAAAGTTTTTGACAAAATTTGAAACCCTTTCATGGTGAAAAAAAAAAACACCCAACAGATCACGTATTGAGGGACTGTATCCCAACAAAATAAAGGCCATATATGACAAACCCATAGCTAACACCATGATCAATGGTGAAAAGTTGAAACTTTTCCTCTACCATCAGGAACAAGACAAGGATGCCCACAGACACCACTTCTCAGGGTAATTAGGCAAAAGAAAGAAATAAAAGGCATCCTAATAGGAAAGGAAGAAGTGAAACTGTCTCTACTGACGGCATGATCTTGTTATATATAGAAAACCCTACAAACTTCACTAAAAAAAGGTTAGAACTCAACACAAAGAAGGGAACAATAGACACTGGGGGACTCCAAAGGTGGGAGGGAAGGATGGTGGGAGCAAGGGTTGAAAAACTACCTATCGATTACTATGCTCACTGCTTGGGTGGTGGGATCATTAGAAGCCCAAACCTCAGCACCATGCAATATACCTGTTTAAGAAACCTGTACATCTACCCTCCTGACTCTAAAATGAAACATACAATATTTAAAAAACAAAAACAAATAAATACAATTTGAAAACTGTTAGAACTGAACTGATAGGTGAAATCAGTAAAGTTGTAGGATACAAAATCAACAGATAGAGCCTTGAACACAGCAACATCCAGCTGTCTGACACGAAAGTCTCAGGGGCAAGAAAACCTCTATATGAACTCAGAAACAATGAGCTAAGTTGTGTTTATGTCTGAAAGGATGTTAAGAACTTCATTCATGTTACATCAGAGCCAACAGAAAGAACCAACAGGAAACCTGTACCCAACAAACAGAAATGACAAGATGAAGGGAAAGCAGAGGTAAGGGCTTACCTTAGAAAGGGCAAGTGATTAGCTCAATATGCAATACAATGTTTGCTCCTGAGCCAAAAATTTGTACAATAATTTGGACATTACTTGCACAACCAGAAAAATCAGCCACTCATTAGGAAAATGTGTTTCTGTAGAAGTCTTAGGACTCAGCTATCTATAATAACATGAAAAGACAATATTTTCATCCAAAATGAGTATTTTTGTTTGTCTTGGCTTGTTATTCTAACGTCAACAGCCTCTAAATAAACTGTTGAAGTACATGATATAACCACCTCTTTCTCCATCTTTCCCATTGCTCCCATAGGGTTTCAGTTGTGCAATTTCACCATTAGCAAAGCTTTTTGCTGAAATCTGTCTTTTCAAAGGGAGAGTATCCAGAAACAGAAGATGCTGATCTGGGAGGCTCTTCCTAATAGAACTGCTGCTTCAGTTTAACTTGAAAAAGCCCACACCCAGTTCCTAATGACAAACATCTGAACACCGAGTCTTCCCCTGAGCAAGACAATGCTATGCCTCCTGCTCGCTCTGTTCTATAAGCAACCCACAGATTGCTCCCTGTGAAGAGGAGCCTGCAAGGGGAGCAGCATTCCACCAGACCCTGATTTAGCAAGATATTTCCATATCATTCCCCCAACCAGCTGGAAGTCCTCCACTGCTCTTGTGTAAAAATCTAACTCATCTCACTGAATTTCCTGATTTAAAAGTCTAATTCATTTCACCAAAAGTGTGACAGAAGGAAACCAAGTACACCATCTCTCTCTTACCAAACCAAAGCTATTGCATGTGCATTCTGGGGGGAAAACATGGTCCAAATATGTTATGGAGAGGGTGCCAGCCCAGTGTCATCCTCTTACTATTGCCATAGGATCTTGGCTGATGGCATCAGAGGAAAAACAAGTTTATCGATTACTTTCAACCATTAAGCTCACTCCTCCATGAAAAATAATTCACAAGTCCAATGTCTCTTATTAAAATAAGCACTGCAAAATATAAAGGAGTCACAGTTTTAAAATGGGACACACGTTCTCTAAGCGGTGAACCACGTTAGAGGTGCACTGTTTACAATGTATAAAGTCCCCTGGAGCCAGGGTTAGGAAGCTCATCTGTTCTTTGATGTTCTGGGATGAAGGAGAAAGGAAAATGTGCTGCCAGAAGTGAGTGGGAAGGAGCCCATGAGATAAAGGAAGTAAATCCATTTGCTGATTGCAATAATAATGGTAATACACGAAGCTATACATACATACATACATACATACATACACACATACATGCAAACTTTCACATTTTTAAAAAAAAAAGAACTTAAGTCTTCCACTCATGTAATCAGCCCTTATGAACTCTCCTGATTAGCTGCAAGGAAAATCTTCCTTTCTCCTCTTTCTTGCACCATCCTGGGCTCCCTTTTGACTTTTTTTTTTTAACTTATAAACGAACAGCTCATATTCTGAAGTTTGTAGTCCCCTGCCGGCCCTCTCTCTCTATACGGCTCATTTACATTGGCAGCTGTCGTGCTGCTGGGCATCCTCAAACCCACAAGTTTCCCTTTAATGTTTGAGCAGACAAACATGATCATGCACTAGGCATCACTGTGCCACTCAAAATGCTTTTTTGTTTTTTTCATTGCATCTGAGAGAAATCTCAAGGTTGCAAACCTGGAGTCAGAATTGTCTCCATGTGTCTCAGTGGGAAGAGTATCGTGTGAAGGAACAAGTTGATTCTACTAATCAAAAGGAATTTTTTTTGATATCAGGTCATCCTCCGAATGAATTTATATTACCGAGTGGAGGGTCACATGAAGAAAATGGTCAAACAGCACCACCTAGAGCAAGAGCTGAGAAGTGCAGTGGAGCCGGGCTGTGTCAGGAAAGAAAAGCAAGCTGGGGCCTGGCTCAGCGCTCTCCCCTCTGCTCCTGTCTGCATGGAAAGATTAGGATGACAGTGGCAGGAAGCCTGTGCACCTAGTATGCATCACTTGAAGGGAACACACAGATTCCAGTAAACAGTTGGAAGGAAATGTTAATACCAGGCTCTGCTAAACAATATCAAATGAGTCCTAGATGAGGCAAGCGACTTTCATCAAAGTTTCCTGATACCTGAAAAGACAGCCCAGGGGATCCTGCGCTACATGTGGTGTATGTAAATTAAGCGGGTTATTTTCCCCTTTGTAATCAAGGCTCATACACAAACAAAATCACACTTTAGAAATGGCCTATTTCAACTTGTAACTAGCTTGCTTTCAGGGGCTCCAGGTCAAAAAGAAATAGAGCACAAAGACGCTTTCTCCTTAGGGATCATATACAAATTCACTCTGTCCGTTTCTTTCCCACATGGAGCAACAACGCCGTCAGACCTCTCCATCCACACATCGGGTCCTTCCTGATTAAAGTGAGATAAATCACAGCCCTCTCTCTCTAGATGGCAGGCGACAAGAGGGGGATGCTTGCCTCAAGAAGACCTCCCCATCCCTCTGCATTCATGCAAGCCCGAGCGGAGAGATGCAAGAAATTACGGATGCATTTTAATTCCCCAGACCGTGCAATTAAAAATGGAAATTTTTTGGCCACGCCTGTTGGCTCACGCCTGTAATCCCAGCACTTTCAGAGGCCGAGGTCGGCGGATCACCTGGGGTCAGGAGTTCGAGACCAGCCTGGCCAACATGGTGAAACCCTGTCTCTACTAAAAATACAAAAATTAGCTAGGAATGGTGGTGGGCGCCTGTAGTCCCAGCTACTCGGGAGGATGAGGCAGGAGAATCACTTGAACCCGGGAGGCAAAGTTTGCAGTGAGCCAAGATCGCACCACTGCACTCCACTCTGGGTGACAAAGCAAGACTTCATCTCAAAAAATGTTTTTAAAAAATGGAAGTGTTGTTCTTTCATTTGTAAATGTGTTTTGGTAAAAGAGGGGCAGTTTAAGCAACCCTTTCTATTGTCTACATTGTTAAAATTCATCAGACATGGACTCTTGACTCCGTTTTGCCTGGGCAGACCCAATTCAAGCATTTACAACAGCTATAACCTCCTCAAATCAAAAAGAGGAATCAGCATTATTGCTAAGTTCAAATAAGGTCTTGTTTTATTTCATTTTTATTTTTGAATGCAGCCATTCCTCCATGTGCTGTCATCAGGTAATATTGTCAGTCCTGATTAGGTAAAGGTATTATTACAAAATGCAATTCTTAAAAATTCAGTGTCTAACTACACTTTTAATAAGCCTTTCCCCCTCCCCTATGTATTCTCCCTTAGACACCCCTTCTCAAATTTAAAATCACAGAAACTAAAATATGATGCCTAAAGAGAGCCTAGCGACTGCCCAGTCCTCTAATTTGATGAGTGGGAGTACTGAAGCCCAGAGGAGGTCAAGTAATTTGTTCCCAATGTCTTAGATAAGAAGAAAATGACCAGCTGGGAAATCCCACTCATGTCAAGGCAGAGGCACAGGGCCACAGACTGTGGTTGAATTGTGCCACACTCCTACATCCTTCTTTAGGAATCACAGAACATTCCTGTGTTGAGTCGGAGTCACTGACTTCCTTTTCAGGCTGATTGAGTTCTGTCCTTACAGGCTGCGACAAGAAGTTTTGGTATTATGCTACACCAAGACCATTTATCTAGTTCAAGAAATGCACAGTCCTTAGAGCCCAGCAACTTTCCCCATGTCCAGTAAATGTAGCTTCTCCATTAGAAGCTGTCAGAATGGAGCCTTCTGGCTCATCTTGATTTTGATTTGTGCAAGAATGAATGGTTGTGCTAAGACAGCTTTCCTAGCTGATAGTGAGCAAAACTTTTTTCTCATAATCTATAAAAAATATTAAATTAGAAGCATAGAGTTTATTTCATGACTTTTATCTTCCTGCAATTTTCTTGTGGGCATAAATGATTTGTTTTTATCCTGCCTGCCCCCCAATCCCTTTTCCAAGAGACTAAAAGAGTATCTAGTGCAAAGTGGAGACTCAAATATTTTTTAATAAACAGTGATCCCAGCCACCCAGTGCATGTTGCCAAATGCCAACCCCATAAATAATCAAACACATCATCTCATTCAGCCAATCAAAATCAAGTGCTACCTATTTTTTTAAGTTTTCATAGCCCTTGGGCATCTGCTTTCTCAGCATTTCCCAAACTTGAGTCATTCTCATCCTGCCTTCCTAATTTTGATCTGTCAATTACCTCTACTATTATTTATTTCATATATTTTTAAATAGACCCACTTTTGAAACTTAAATACACGCCTTTTAAAAGGAAGCTTTCTTACTACTATACATCAAAAGCCATTATTACTTGTTCTAAGTACTCATAACAAGATGGTCACAACTATTAAAATTTACTAATGTGCATCCACATACTCTCTACATTCATGGAGCATCTGCACACACTTTAAGAAACAATTCTGCATTACTCACTCAATTTTCTTGACATCCTTCTGAGGCAGGACAAACCTTGGGCCCAAAGAATTGAGGTAGGAGTCCAAGCAAGTTGCCAGCCACATAAAGGCAAACCTTGGCTTGGAAGTCAGGACTACCAGCCCCTAGGTTATGGTTCATGCTCTTTCCTCTGCTCTCCAGAACCTCCTATCTCCAAGTGTAGTTAGCAGCCCAGATGCAGCAGCATCCTCTAGAGACTTGTTAAAAATGCAGAAGCTCAGGCTCCACCCCAGGCCTATGCAGACTGAATCTGCATTTTAACAAGGTCCAGGTAATTCACGTGCACATTAAGTTTGAAAAGGCCTGGTCTAGATCAGCGGTTCTCTAACTTAGCAGCACATTAGAACCATCTGTAGAGACTTTAAAAATACCAGTGCCTGGGCTTCACCTCCCAGAGAATCTGACTTAAGTGTCTGGGGTTTGCCCTGAGTCTAGGTATTTTTAAAAACTCCTCAGCTTATAGAAAGCTGGCAGGGCCGGGCACAGTGGCTCATGCCTATAATCCCAGCAGTTCGTGAGGCCAAAGTGGGCAGATTGCTTGAGTCCAGGAGTTTGAGATTAGCCTGGGCTAAAACCCCATCCCTACAAAAAAAAATACAAAAAGTAGTTGGGTATGGTGGTGGCACATACCTGTAGTCCCGGCTACTCAGGAGGCTGAGTCCTCACTTCAACCCAGGAGGTCACGGTCTGGTCAACAGAGCAAGACCCTGTATCAAAACAAACAAACAAACAAAAAAACAAAAAACGCTAGCAGCTTACCAGCTAGGGAGGCCTGTAGAGCCAAGTTTTCCAAATGGGGCTACATTAGTTGTTCCAGAACTTTAGCTGCATCAAAACCACCTGGATGGCTTGTTCAGCTACAGAGGGTCTGGCCATGCCCCTAGAGTTTCCAGCTGAGGGTCTGGAATGAGGCCCCATGATTTGCATTTCTAACAATCTCCAGGTGATGCTGATGCTGTGGGTCCAGGGACCACATTTTGAGAATCTATGCTAAATGAATCGGAGAAGACCAAAGCTCAAACTTATTCCAAGAACTTTTCAAGGCCCACCTGCAAGTTGTAGTGGAATTAAGCATCTAAGGGTGCAAAAAAGTTTCACTGTAGACTAAGGCCTTTTACCTGAGCTCTCAAATGTTCACATTTCTCTTATCAACCTAAATAACAAACAGAGAGAGGCTCTCCACGAGAAAAAGATATTCGTTTGGAAACAGAGCCTTGCAATAGAAACAGGCAAGCCAGAGTAAACTATATGCATATTCACGGAGGTAAAGGAAGACAAAAGAAAAAATGAGGAAGATTATATGATCATTTGGAAATGATTATCCTTGGCTACAAAGATCAATAACAAAGGTGATGCCAGGCCCAGGTTGGACAGGCAGTTGTTGGGCAAATATCCTTCAGAAGCATTGTTGTGTGCAAAGTTGCAATGGGCTTTGTGCAAGATTGTGTTTTTTGCAGTCTTCTGTGATAAGTTTTTGTTATCAGGCATACAAGCCCAAGAATCCTTTATTGCATGGCCTTCCCTGGCTCTATTTGTCAGGGTTTTGGTAAGGGGAAGGGTATTTTTAACACTCTCAATGTAAAAAATGCCATACGGTAGGTACCCCAATTGCTTGTTTCGTCTTCATAAAATAACTTCTCCACCCGAACAAAGTCTACACATAAATTTTAAAAATACCCTGGCATGCAGTCCCTGGAAAAGTCTGGAGTCATTCTCGGGGTTCCCACCCAGGTGGGCAAGCATAGCCACCACAGATAAACACAAAGTAGGGGTCCCCGCTGGGGTTCAGTGGCAGGCAGTGGCCCTGGTTCTGATATTTGGCTGAAAACACAGCTCCTCTTTGTAACCCTCAGGACATTTCAGCTATTTCCTAGATAATAATCTCACTTCACCCTGCACAAAACAGGCACATGATCATGTCACTCTGACCTGGTTTGAGTCCAAGGAGAATTTTGTTTTTAAAATAATTTAGGTTAGTAGTTAAAATATGAACTTTGGGCCAGGAATGGTGGCCCATGCCTATAATCCCAGCACTTCATGAGGCCAAAGTGGGCAGATTGCTTGAGTCCAGGAGTTTGAGACTAGCCTGGGCTAAAACCCCATCCCTACAAAAAAAAAATACAAAAAGTAGTTGGGCATGGTGGTGGCACATACCTGTAGTCCCGGCTACTCAGGAGGCTGAGTCCTCGCTTGAACCCAGGAGGTCACGGTCTGGTCAACAGAGCAAGACCCTGTATCAAAACAAACAAACAAACAAAAAATGCAAGCAGCTTACCAGCTAGGGAGGCCTGTAGAGCCAAGTTTTCCAAATGGGGCTACATTAGTTGTTCCAGAACTTTAGCTGCATCAAAACCACCTGGATGGCTTGTTCAGCTACAGAGGGTCTGGCCATGCCCCTAGAGTTTCCAGCTGAGGGTCTGGAATGAGGCCCCATGATTTGCATTTCTAACAATCTCCAGGTGATGCTGATGCTGTGGGTCCAGGGACCACATTTTGAGAATCTATGCTAAATGAATCGGAGAAGACCAAAGCTCAAACTTATTCCAAGAACTTTTCAAGGCCCACCTGCAAGTTGTAGTGGAAGTAAGCATCTAAGGGTGCAAAAAAGTTTCACTGTAGACTAAGGCCTTTTACCTGAGCTCTCAAATGTTCACATTTCTCTTATCAACCTAAATAACAAACAGAGAGAGACTCTCCACAGGAAAAAGATATTCGTTTGGAAACAGAGCCTTGCAATAGAAACAGGCAAGCCAGAGTAAACTATATGCATATTCACGGAGGTAAAGGAAGACAAAAGAAAAAATGAGGAAGATTATATGATCATTTGGAAATGACTATCCTTGGCTACAAAGATCAATAACAAAGGTGATGCCAGGCACAGGTTGGACAGGCAGTTGTTGGGCAAATATCCTTCAAAAGCATTGTTGTGTGCAAAGTTGAATGGGCTTTGTGCAAGATTGTGTTTTTTGCAGTTTTCTGTGATAAGTTTCTGTTATCAGGCATACAAGCCCAAGGATCCTTTATTTCATGGCCTTTCCTGGCTCTATAAGTCAGGGTTTTGGTTAGGGGAGGGGTATTTTCAACACTCTCAATGTAAAAAATGACATAAGGTAGGTACCCCAATGACTTGTTTGGTCTTCATAAAATAACTTTTCATAAAATCTCTGTAATCGTGGAAATATCTACACCGCTATCTCTGTAAACGTGTAAACATTTACAACGCTATCTGTATAAACATGGAACAATTTACACCGCCGTCTCTATAAACATGGAAATATCTACACCGCTATCTCTATAAACATGGAAATATCTACACCGCTATCTGTATAAACATGGAAATATCTACACTGCTGTCTCTATAAACATGGAAATATCAACACCTCTATCTGTATAAACATGGAAATATCTACACCGCTGTCTCTATAAACATGGAAATATCTATAACGCTATCTCTATAAACACGCAAATATCTACATCACTGTCTCTATAAACATGGAAATATCTACACCGCTATCTCTATGAACATGGAAATATCTACACCGCTGTCTCTAGAAACATGGAAATATCTACACCGCTATCTGTATAAACGTGGAAATATATACACCGCTATCTCTAAAAACATGGAAATATCTACACCACTATCTCTATAAACGTGGGAACATCTACACCGCTAACTCTATAAACCTGGAAATATCTACACCGCTATAAGTATAAATGTGGAAATATCTACACCGCTATCTGTATAAACATGGAAATATCTACACCGCTATCTCTATAAACATGGAAATAATTACACCGCTATCTGTATAAACATGGAAATATTTACAAAGCTATCTCTATAAACATGGAAATATCTACACCGCTATCTATATAAACATGGAAATATCTACACCACTATCTGTAAAACATGGAAATATCTACACCACTGTCTGTATAAACATGGAAATATATACACGGCTAGCTGTTTAAACATGGAAATATCTACACCACTGACTGTATAAACATGGAAATATCTACAACGCTATCTGTATAAACATGGAAATATCTACACCGCTGTCTCTATAAACATGGAAATATCTACACCGCTATCAGTAGAAACATGGAAATATCTACACCGCTGTCTCTATAAACCTGGAAATATCTACACCGTTATCTGTATTAACGTGGAAATACCTACACCGCTATCTGTATAGACGTGGAAATATCTACATCGCTATCTCTACAAACGTGGAAATATCTACACCGCTATCTGTATAAACATGGAAATATCTACACCGGTATGTGTATAAACGTGGAAATATCTGCACCGCTATGTGTATAAACTTGGAAATTTCTACACCACAATCTGTATAAAAGTGGAAATATATTCACCGCTATCTGTATAAACGTGGAAATATCTACACCGCTATCTCTATAAACGGGGAAATATCTACACCGCTATCTGTATAAAAGTGGGAATATCTACACCGCTATCCCTATAAACGTGTAAACATTTACACGGCTATCTGTATGAACATGGAAATATTTACATCGCTATCTCTAAAAACATGGAAATATCTACACCGCTATGTCTATAAACATGAAAATATTTACACTGCTATCTGTATAATCATGGAAATATTTACACTGCTATCTGTAAAAACTTGGAAATATTTACACCGCTATGACTATAAAAATGGAAATATCTACACCGCTATTTCCATAAACATGAAAATATCAACACTGATGTTTGTATGAACATGAAAATATCTACACCGCTACCTCTATAAACATAGAAATATCTACATTGCTGTCTGTATAAACATGGAAATATCTACACCGCTATCTGTATAAACATGGAAATATCTAAACGGAAAACTGTATAAACATGGAAATAACTAGACAGTCATCTCTGTAAACATGGAAATATCTATACCGCTATCTGTATAAACATGGAAATACCCACACCGCTATCTGTATAAACATGGATATACCCACACCGCTATCTGTATAAAGATGGAAATATCTGCACCGCTATCTTTATAAACATGGAAATATCTGCAACGCTATCTGTGTAAACATAGAAATATCTACACGGCTATTTGTGTAAACATGGAAATATCTGCACCGCTATCTCTATAAAGATGGAAATATCTACACCACTATCTGTAAAACGTGGAAATATCTACACCGCTCTCTGAATAAACCTGGAAATATCTACACCGATATCTAAATAAACATGGAAATATCTACATCGCTATCTGTATAAACAAGGAAATATCTACACCGCCATCTGTATAAACATGGAAAAACCTACACCGCAATCTGTATAAATATGGAAATATCCACACCGCTATCTCTATAAACATGGAAATACCTACACCACTTTCCCTACAAACATGGAAATATCTACACTGCAATCTCTATATACATGGAAATATCTACACCGCCATCTCTATAAACATGAAAATATCTACACCGCCATCTTCAGAAACATGGATGTATCTACACCACCATCTGTATAAACATGGAAATATCTACACCGCTATATGTAAAAACATAGAAATACCAACACCGTTATCTGTATAAACATAGAAATATCTACACCGCTATCTCTATAAACATGAAAATACTTACACCACCATCTCTATAAGCAAGGAAATATTTACACCGCTATCTCTATAAACATAGAAATATCTACACCGCCATCCCAATAAACATGGAAATATCTACACCACCATTTGCATAAACATGGAAATATCTACACAGACATCTGTATAAAATGGAAATATCTACACTGCCATCTGTATAAACTTGGAAATATCTACACTGACATCTGTAGAAAGATGGAAATGTCTACAAAGTGATCAGTATAAACATGGGAATTTCTACACTGCTACCTGTATAAACATGGAAATATCTACACCACTATCTGTATCAACATGGAAATAACTACACCGCAATCTGTATCAACATGGAAATATCTACAATGCTATCTCTGTAAACATGGAAATATCTTCACAGCTATCTGTGTAAACTTGGAAATATCTACACCGCTATCTGTGTAAATTTGGCAAAACCTACACCGCAATCTGAGCAAAGATGGAAATATCTACACCGCTATCTCTGTAAACATGGAAATATCTACACCGCTGTCTGTATAAACAAGGAAATATCTACACCACCATCTGTAGAAACATGGAAATATCTTCACCGCAGTCTGTATAAACATGGAAATACCTACACCGCTATCTGTATAAATATGGAAATATCTACACTGCTATCTCTATAAACATGGAAATACCTACACCGCTTTCTCTATAAACATGAAAATATCTACACTGCTATCTCTATATAAATGGAAATATCTACACATCCATCTCTATAAACATGAAAATATCTACACCGCCATCTTCAGAAACATGGATGTATCTACACCGCCATCTGTGTAAACATGGAAATATCTACACTACTATCTGTATAAGCATGGAAATATCTTCACTGCCATCTGTATAAACATGGAAATATCTACACCGCCATCTGTATAAAGATGGAAATATCTACACCGCAATCTGTATAAATATGGAAATAACTACACCGCTATCCCTATAGACATGGAAATATCCACACCGCTATCTGTATAAACATGGAAATATCTACACTGCCATCTGTATAAAGATGGAAATATCTACACCGTGAGCTATATAAACATGGAAATATCTACACCGTCATCTGTATAAACATGGAAATACCAACACTGCTATCTGTATAAACATGGAAATATCTACACCGCTATCTCTATAAACATGAAAATACTTACACCACCATCTCTATAAACATGGAAATATTTACAACGCTATCTCTATAAACTTAGGAATAACTAGACCGCCATCTCTATAAACATGGAAATATCTACACCGCTATCTGCATAAACATGGAAATATCTACACCGCCATCTCTATAAACATGAAAATATCTACACCGCCATCTTCAGAAACATGGATGTATCTACACCGCCATCTGTATGAACATGGAAATATCTACACCACTATCTGTATAAACATGGATATACCTTCACTGCCATCTGTATAAACATGGAAATATCTACACCGCCATCTGTATAAAGATGGAAATATCTACACCGAAATCTGTATAAATATGGAAATACCTACACCGCTATCTCTATAGACATGGAAATATCTACACCGCAATCTGTATAAACATGAAAATATCTACACTGCCATCTGTATAAAGATGGAAAATTTACGCCGCAAGCTGTATAAACATGGAAATATCTACACCGCTATCTGTATAAACATGGAAATAACAACACCGGTATCTGTATAAACATAGAAATATTTACACAGCTATCTCTATAAACATGAAAATACTTACACCACCATCTCTATAAACATGGAGATATTTACACCGCTATCTCTATAAACATAGAAATAACTACACCGCCATCTCTATAAACATGGAAATTTCTACACCGCCATCTGAAAAAACATGGAAATACCTTCACAGACATCTGTATAAACATGGAAATATGTACACTGCCATCTGTATAAACTTGGAAATAACTACACTGACATCTGTAGAAAAATGGAAATGTCTTCAAAGCGATCTGTATAAACATGGGAATTTCTACACCGCTGCCTGTATAAACATGGAAATATCTACACCACTATCTGTATCAACATGGAAATAACTACACCGCAATCTGTATAAACACGGAAATATCTACACCGCTATCTGTATAAACATGGAAATATCTACAACGCTATCTCTGTAAACATGGAAATATCTACACAGCTATCTGTGTAAACTTGGAAATATCTACACAGATATCTGTGTAAATTTGGCAATAACTACACCGCAGTCTGTGCAAAGATGGAAATACCTACACCGCTATCTCTGTAAACATGGAAATATCTACACCGATATCTGTATAAACATGGAAATATCTACACTGCCATCTGTATAAACATGGAAATATCTACACCGCCATCTGTAAACACATGGAAATATCTTCACAGCCATCTGTATAAACATTGAAATATCTACACCTCTATCTCTATAAACATGGAAATATCTACACCGCTATCTCTATAAACATGGAAATATCTACATCGCTATCTGTATAAACAGGGATATATCTCCACCGCTATCTGTATAAACATGGAAATATCTACACCGCTATCTGTATAAACAAGGAAATATCTACACCGATATCTGTAAAAACATGGAAATATCTACAACGCTATCTGTGTAAACATGGAAATATCTACACAGCTATCTGTGTAAAGTTGGAAATATCTACACAGCTATCTGTGTAAAAATGGAAATACCTAGACAGCAATCTGTGCAAAGATGAAAATAACTACACTGCTATCTCTGTAAACATGGCAATATCTACACCGCTATGTGTATAAACATGGAAATATCTATACCGCAGTCTCTATAAACATGGAAATATCTCCACCGCTATCTGTATAAACATGAAAATATCTACACCGCTTTCTGTATAAACATGGACATACCTACACCGCACTTTGTATAAACATGGAAATATCTACAACACTATGTGTGGAAACATGGAAATATCTACAGAGCTATCTGTGTAAACTTGAAAATATCTACACAGCTATCTGCGGAAACATGGAAATATCTACACGGCAATCTGTGCAAAGATGGAAATAACTACACCGCTATCTCTGTAAACATGGAAATATCTACAACGCTACCTGTATAAACATGGAAATATCTGCACCGCTGTCTGTATAAACAAGGAAATATCTACACCGCCATCTGTAGAAACATGGAAATATCTACACCGCAATCTGTATAAACATGGAAATATCTACACTGCGATCTGAATAAACATGGAAATATCTACACCGCGATCTGTATAAACCTGGAAATACCTTCACGACGATCTGTATAAACATGGAAATATCTACACCGCTATCTGTATAAACATGGTAATATCTACACCACCAACTGTATAAACATGGAAATATCTACACCGCCATCTGTATGAACATGGTAATACCTACAATGCCATCTGTAGAAAGATGGAAATATCTACACCGCAATCTGTGTAAACATGGAAATATCTACAGCGATATCTGTATACACATGGAAATATCTACACCGCCATCTCTATAAACATGAAAATACCTACACCGCCATCTTCAGAAACATGGATGTATCTACAACGCCACCTGTGTAAACATGGAAATATCTACACCGCTATCTGTATAAACATGGAAATATCTTCACTGCCATCAGTATAAACATGGAAATATCTACACCGCCATCTGTATAAAGATGGAAATACCAACACCGCAATGTGTATAAATATGGAAATACCTACACCGCTATCTCTATAGACATGGAAATAACTACACCGCTATCTGTATAAAAATGGAATTATCTACACTGCCATCTGTAAAAAGATGGAAATATCTATACCGCGAGCTGTGTAAACATGGAAATATCTACACCGCTATCTGTATATATATTAAAATACCAACAACGTTATCTGCATAAACATGGAAATATCTACACCGCTATTTCTATAAACCTGAAAATGCTTACACCACCATCTCTATAAACATGCAGATATTTACACCGCTATCTCTATAAACATAGGAATAACTACACCGCCATCTCTATAAATATGGAAATATCCACACCGCCATCTGCATAAACATGGAAATATCTACACAGACATCTGTATAAACATGGAAATATCTACACTGCCATTTCTATAAACATGAAAATATCTACACTGCCATCTTCAGAATCATGGATGTATCTACACCGCCATCTGAATAAACCTGGAAATATCTACACCACTATCTGTATAAACATGGAAATATCCTCACTGCCATCTGTATAAACATGAAAATATCTACACCGCCATCTGTATAAAGATGGAAATATCTACACCGCAATATGTATAAATATGGAAATACCTACACCGCTATCTCTATAGACATGGAAATATCTACACCGCTCTCTGTATAAACATGGAAATATATACACTGCCATCTGTATAAAGATGCAAATATCTACACCGCGAGATGTATAAACATGGAAATATCTACACCGCTATCTCTGTAAACGTGTAAACATTTACAACGCTATCTGTATAAACATGGAACAATTTACACCGCCGTCTCTATAAACATGGAAATATCTACACCGCTATCTCTATAAACATGGAAATATCTACACCGCTATCTGTATAAACATGGAAATATCTACACTGCTGTCTCTATAAACATGGAAATATCAACACCTCTATCTGTATAAACATGGAAATATCTACACCGCTGTCTCTATAAACATGGAAATATCTATAACGCTATCTCTATAAACACGCAAATATCTACATCACTGTCTCTATAAACATGGAAATATCTACACCGCTATCTCTATGAACATGGAAATATCTACACCGCTGTCTCTAGAAACATGGAAATATCTACACCGCTATCTGTATAAACGTGGAAATATATACACCGCTATCTCTAAAAACATGGAAATATCTACACCACTATCTCTATAAACGTGGGAACATCTACACCGCTAACTCTATAAACCTGGAAATATCTACACCGCTATAAGTATAAATGTGGAAATATCTACACCGCTATCTGTATAAACATGGAAATATCTACACCGCTATCTCTATAAACATGGAAATAATTACACCGCTATCTGTATAAACATGGAAATATTTACAAAGCTATCTCTATAAACATGGAAATATCTACACCGCTATCTATATAAACATGGAAATATCTACACCACTATCTGTAAAACATGGAAATATCTACACCACTGTCTGTATAAACATGGAAATATATACACGGCTAGCTGTTTAAACATGGAAATATCTACACCACTGACTGTATAAACATGGAAATATCTACAACGCTATCTGTATAAACATGGAAATATCTACACCGCTGTCTCTATAAACATGGAAATATCTACACCGCTATCAGTAGAAACATGGAAATATCTACACCGCTGTCTCTATAAACCTGGAAATATCTACACCGTTATCTGTATTAACGTGGAAATACCTACACCGCTATCTGTATAGACGTGGAAATATCTACATCGCTATCTCTACAAACGTGGAAATATCTACACCGCTATCTGTATAAACATGGAAATATCTACACCGGTATGTGTATAAACGTGGAAATATCTGCACCGCTATGTGTATAAACTTGGAAATTTCTACACCACAATCTGTATAAAAGTGGAAATATATTCACCGCTATCTGTATAAACGTGGAAATATCTACACCGCTATCTCTATAAACGGGGAAATATCTACACCGCTATCTGTATAAAAGTGGGAATATCTACACCGCTATCCCTATAAACGTGTAAACATTTACACGGCTATCTGTATGAACATGGAAATATTTACATCGCTATCTCTAAAAACATGGAAATATCTACACCGCTATGTCTATAAACATGAAAATATTTACACCGCTATCTGTATAATCATGGAAATATTTACACTGCTATCTGTAAAAACTTGGAAATATTTACACCGCTATGACTATAAAAATGGAAATATCTACACCGCTATTTCCATAAACATGAAAATATCAACACTGATGTTTGTATGAACATGAAAATATCTACACCGCTACCTCTATAAACATAGAAATATCTACATTGCTGTCTGTATAAACATGGAAATATCTACACCGCTATCTGTATAAACATGGAAATATCTAAACGGAAAACTGTATAAACATGGAAATAACTAGACAGTCATCTCTGTAAACATGGAAATATCTATACCGCTATCTGTATAAACATGGAAATACCCACACCGCTATCTGTATAAACATGGATATACCCACACCGCTATCTGTATAAAGATGGAAATATCTGCACCGCTATCTTTATAAACATGGAAATATCTGCAACGCTATCTGTGTAAACATAGAAATATCTACACGGCTATTTGTGTAAACATGGAAATATCTGCACCGCTATCTCTATAAAGATGGAAATATCTACACCACTATCTGTAAAACGTGGAAATATCTACACCGCTCTCTGAATAAACCTGGAAATATCTACACCGATATCTAAATAAACATGGAAATATCTACATCGCTATCTGTATAAACAAGGAAATATCTACACCGCCATCTGTATAAACATGGAAAAACCTACACCGCAATCTGTATAAATATGGAAATATCCACACCGCTATCTCTATAAACATGGAAATACCTACACCACTTTCCCTACAAACATGGAAATATCTACACTGCAATCTCTATATACATGGAAATATCTACACCGCCATCTCTATAAACATGAAAATATCTACACCGCCATCTTCAGAAACATGGATGTATCTACACCACCATCTGTATAAACATGGAAATATCTACACCGCTATATGTAAAAACATAGAAATACCAACACCGTTATCTGTATAAACATAGAAATATCTACACCGCTATCTCTATAAACATGAAAATACTTACACCACCATCTCTATAAGCAAGGAAATATTTACACCGCTATCTCTATAAACATAGAAATATCTACACCGCCATCCCAATAAACATGGAAATATCTACACCACCATTTGCATAAACATGGAAATATCTACACAGACATCTGTATAAAATGGAAATATCTACACTGCCATCTGTATAAACTTGGAAATATCTACACTGACATCTGTAGAAAGATGGAAATGTCTACAAAGTGATCAGTATAAACATGGGAATTTCTACACTGCTACCTGTATAAACATGGAAATATCTACACCACTATCTGTATCAACATGGAAATAACTACACCGCAATCTGTATCAACATGGAAATATCTACAATGCTATCTCTGTAAACATGGAAATATCTTCACAGCTATCTGTGTAAACTTGGAAATATCTACACCGCTATCTGTGTAAATTTGGCAAAACCTACACCGCAATCTGAGCAAAGATGGAAATATCTACACCGCTATCTCTGTAAACATGGAAATATCTACACCGCTGTCTGTATAAACAAGGAAATATCTACACCACCATCTGTAGAAACATGGAAATATCTTCACCGCAGTCTGTATAAACATGGAAATACCTACACCGCTATCTGTATAAATATGGAAATATCTACACTGCTATCTCTATAAACATGGAAATACCTACACCGCTTTCTCTATAAACATGAAAATATCTACACTGCTATCTCTATATAAATGGAAATATCTACACATCCATCTCTATAAACATGAAAATATCTACACCGCCATCTTCAGAAACATGGATGTATCTACACCGCCATCTGTGTAAACATGGAAATATCTACACTACTATCTGTATAAGCATGGAAATATCTTCACTGCCATCTGTATAAACATGGAAATATCTACACCGCCATCTGTATAAAGATGGAAATATCTACACCGCAATCTGTATAAATATGGAAATAACTACACCGCTATCCCTATAGACATGGAAATATCCACACCGCTATCTGTATAAACATGGAAATATCTACACTGCCATCTGTATAAAGATGGAAATATCTACACCGTGAGCTATATAAACATGGAAATATCTACACCGTCATCTGTATAAACATGGAAATACCAACACTGCTATCTGTATAAACATGGAAATATCTACACCGCTATCTCTATAAACATGAAAATACTTACACCACCATCTCTATAAACATGGAAATATTTACAACGCTATCTCTATAAACTTAGGAATAACTAGACCGCCATCTCTATAAACATGGAAATATCTACACCGCTATCTGCATAAACATGGAAATATCTACACCGCCATCTCTATAAACATGAAAATATCTACACCGCCATCTTCAGAAACATGGATGTATCTACACCGCCATCTGTATGAACATGGAAATATCTACACCACTATCTGTATAAACATGGATATACCTTCACTGCCATCTGTATAAACATGGAAATATCTACACCGCCATCTGTATAAAGATGGAAATATCTACACCGAAATCTGTATAAATATGGAAATACCTACACCGCTATCTCTATAGACATGGAAATATCTACACCGCAATCTGTATAAACATGAAAATATCTACACTGCCATCTGTATAAAGATGGAAAATTTACGCCGCAAGCTGTATAAACATGGAAATATCTACACCGCTATCTGTATAAACATGGAAATAACAACACCGGTATCTGTATAAACATAGAAATATTTACACAGCTATCTCTATAAACATGAAAATACTTACACCACCATCTCTATAAACATGGAGATATTTACACCGCTATCTCTATAAACATAGAAATAACTACACCGCCATCTCTATAAACATGGAAATTTCTACACCGCCATCTGAAAAAACATGGAAATACCTTCACAGACATCTGTATAAACATGGAAATATGTACACTGCCATCTGTATAAACTTGGAAATAACTACACTGACATCTGTAGAAAAATGGAAATGTCTTCAAAGCGATCTGTATAAACATGGGAATTTCTACACCGCTGCCTGTATAAACATGGAAATATCTACACCACTATCTGTATCAACATGGAAATAACTACACCGCAATCTGTATAAACACGGAAATATCTACACCGCTATCTGTATAAACATGGAAATATCTACAACGCTATCTCTGTAAACATGGAAATATCTACACAGCTATCTGTGTAAACTTGGAAATATCTACACAGATATCTGTGTAAATTTGGCAATAACTACACCGCAGTCTGTGCAAAGATGGAAATACCTACACCGCTATCTCTGTAAACATGGAAATATCTACACCGATATCTGTATAAACATGGAAATATCTACACTGCCATCTGTATAAACATGGAAATATCTACACCGCCATCTGTAAACACATGGAAATATCTTCACAGCCATCTGTATAAACATTGAAATATCTACACCTCTATCTCTATAAACATGGAAATATCTACACCGCTATCTCTATAAACATGGAAATATCTACATCGCTATCTGTATAAACAGGGATATATCTCCACCGCTATCTGTATAAACATGGAAATATCTACACCGCTATCTGTATAAACAAGGAAATATCTACACCGATATCTGTAAAAACATGGAAATATCTACAACGCTATCTGTGTAAACATGGAAATATCTACACAGCTATCTGTGTAAAGTTGGAAATATCTACACAGCTATCTGTGTAAAAATGGAAATACCTAGACAGCAATCTGTGCAAAGATGAAAATAACTACACTGCTATCTCTGTAAACATGGCAATATCTACACCGCTATGTGTATAAACATGGAAATATCTATACCGCAGTCTCTATAAACATGGAAATATCTCCACCGCTATCTGTATAAACATGAAAATATCTACACCGCTTTCTGTATAAACATGGACATACCTACACCGCACTTTGTATAAACATGGAAATATCTACAACACTATGTGTGGAAACATGGAAATATCTACAGAGCTATCTGTGTAAACTTGAAAATATCTACACAGCTATCTGCGGAAACATGGAAATATCTACACGGCAATCTGTGCAAAGATGGAAATAACTACACCGCTATCTCTGTAAACATGGAAATATCTACAACGCTACCTGTATAAACATGGAAATATCTGCACCGCTGTCTGTATAAACAAGGAAATATCTACACCGCCATCTGTAGAAACATGGAAATATCTACACCGCAATCTGTATAAACATGGAAATATCTACACTGCGATCTGAATAAACATGGAAATATCTACACCGCGATCTGTATAAACCTGGAAATACCTTCACGACGATCTGTATAAACATGGAAATATCTACACCGCTATCTGTATAAACATGGTAATATCTACACCACCAACTGTATAAACATGGAAATATCTACACCGCCATCTGTATGAACATGGTAATACCTACAATGCCATCTGTAGAAAGATGGAAATATCTACACCGCAATCTGTGTAAACATGGAAATATCTACAGCGATATCTGTATACACATGGAAATATCTACACCGCCATCTCTATAAACATGAAAATACCTACACCGCCATCTTCAGAAACATGGATGTATCTACAACGCCACCTGTGTAAACATGGAAATATCTACACCGCTATCTGTATAAACATGGAAATATCTTCACTGCCATCAGTATAAACATGGAAATATCTACACCGCCATCTGTATAAAGATGGAAATACCAACACCGCAATGTGTATAAATATGGAAATACCTACACCGCTATCTCTATAGACATGGAAATAACTACACCGCTATCTGTATAAAAATGGAATTATCTACACTGCCATCTGTAAAAAGATGGAAATATCTATACCGCGAGCTGTGTAAACATGGAAATATCTACACCGCTATCTGTATATATATTAAAATACCAACAACGTTATCTGCATAAACATGGAAATATCTACACCGCTATTTCTATAAACCTGAAAATGCTTACACCACCATCTCTATAAACATGCAGATATTTACACCGCTATCTCTATAAACATAGGAATAACTACACCGCCATCTCTATAAATATGGAAATATCCACACCGCCATCTGCATAAACATGGAAATATCTACACAGACATCTGTATAAACATGGAAATATCTACACTGCCATTTCTATAAACATGAAAATATCTACACTGCCATCTTCAGAAACATGGATGTATCTACACCGCCATCTGAATAAACCTGGAAATATCTACACCACTATCTGTATAAAGATGGAAATATCCTCACTGCCATCTGTATAAACATGAAAATATCTACACCGCCATCTGTATAAAGATGGAAATATCTACACCGCAATATGTATAAATATGGAAATACCTACACCGCTATCTCTATAGACATGGAAATATCTACACCGCTCTCTGTATAAACATGGAAATATATACACTGCCATCTGTATAAAGATGCAAATATCTACACCGCGAGATGTATAAACATGGAAATATCTACACCGCTATCTGTATAAACAAGGAAATACCAACACCGTTATCTGTATAAACATGGAAATATCTACACCGCTATCTGTGTAAACGTGGAAATATCTACAGCGATATCTGTAAAAACATGGAAATATCTACACCGCTATCTGCATAAACATGGAAATATCTACACCGCGATCTGTATAAACATGGAAATACCTACACCACGATCTGTATAAACATGGAAATATCTACACCGCCATCTGTATAAACATGGAAATATCTACAAAGCTATCTCTATAAACATGGAAATATCTACACCGCGATCTGTATAAACATGGAAATATATACACTGTCATCTGTATAAACATGGAAATATCTAAACTGACATCTGTGGAAATATGGAAATATTTACACCACGATCTGTATAAATATGAAAATATCTACACCGCTATCTGTGTAAAGATGGAAATATCTACACCGAAATATGTGCAAAGATGGAAATATCTACACCTCTATCTCTGTAAACATGGAAATATCTACGCCACTATCTGTATAAACATGGAAATATCTACATCGCTATCTGTATAAACATGGATATATCTACACCGTTATCTGTATAAACATGGAAATATCTACACCGCTATCTGTATAAATATGGAAATATCTACACCGCCATTTGTGTAAACATACAAATATCTACAGAGTCATCTGTATACACATGGAAATATCTACACAGCCATCTGTATAAACATGGATGTATCTATAGAACTATCTCTATAAACAAGGAAATACCTACAGCGCTATCTCTATAAACATGGAAATATCAACACCACAATCTCTACAAACATGGAAATATCTACACCGCCATGTATATGAACATGAAAATATCTACACTGCAATCTCCATAAACATGGGACTATCTACACCGCCTTCTGTATAAACATGGAAATATCTACACCGCTATCTGTATAAAGATGGAAATATCTACACCGCTATCTCTATAAACATGGAAATATCTACACAGCCATCTGTATAAACTTGGAAATATCTACAGTGCTATCCCTATAAATATGGAAATATCTACACCGCTATCTGTATAAACATGGAAATATCTACATCGCTATCTGTATAAACAGGGAAATATCTCCACCGCTTTCTGTGTAAACATGGAAATATCTACACCGCTTTCTGTATAAAGATGGAAATTTCTTCACCGCTATCTGTATAAACATGGAAATATCTACAACGCTATCTCTGTAAACATGGAAATATTTACACAGCTATCTGTGTAAACTTGGAATTATCTACACAGGTATCTGTGTAAAAATGGAAATATCTACACGGCAATCTGTGCAAAGAGGGAAATATTTACACCGCTATCCCTGAAAACATGGAAATATCTACACCGCTATCTGTATAAACATGGAAATATTTACACAGTTATCTGTATAAACAAGGAAATATCTACACCGCCGTCTGTAGAAACATGGAAATATCTACACCGCCATCTGTATAAACATGGAAATACCTACACCGCTATCTGTAGAAATATGGAAATATCTACACCGCCATCTCTATAAACATGAAAATATCTACACCGCCATCTTCAGAAACATGGCTGTATGTACACCGCCATCTGTATAAACATGGAAATATCTACACCACTATCTGTATAAACATGGAAAAATCTTCACTGCCATCTGTATAAAGATGGAAATATCTGCACTGCGAGTTGTATAATCATGGAAATATCTACACCGCTATCTCTATAAACAAGGAAATAGCTACAACGCCATCTCTATAAACATGGAAATATCTACACAGCTATCTGTATAAATATGGAAATATCTACAACGCTGTCTCTCTAAACATGGAAATGTCTACACCACTATCTCTATAAACATGGAAATATCTACATCGTTATCTCTATAAACATGAAAATATCTACACTGACATATGTATAAACATGGAAATAACTTCACACTCATCTGTATAAACATGGAAATATATACACCAACATCTGTATAAACATGGAAATATCTACACGGAAAGCTGTATAAACATGGAAATATCTAGACAGTCATCTCTATAAACATGGAAATATCTATACCACTATCTGTATAAACATGGAAATACCTACAACGCTAACTCTATAGACATGGAAGGAGCCACACCGCTATCTGTATAAACATGGAAATATCTATACCGCAGTCTCTATAAACATGGAAACATCTCCACCGCCATCTGTTTAAACATGAAAATATCTACACTGCTATCTGTATAATCATGGACATATCTACACCGCAATCTGTACAAACATGGAAATAACTATCATGCTATGTGTGTAAACATGGAAATATCTACACCGCGGTCTGTATAAACATGTTAATATCTACACCACTATCTGTATAAACATGTAAATATCTACACCACCATCTGTATAAACATGGAAATATCTACACCGCTATCTGTATAAACATGGAAATATCTTCAACGCTATCTGTGCAAAGATGAAAATATCTACACCGCCGTCTGTATATACATGGAAATATGTACACTGCCATCTCTATAAAGATGGAAATATCTACACGGCGAGCTGTATATACATGGAAATATCTACAACGCTAGTTGTATAAACATGGAAATACCAACACCGCTATCTGCATAAATATTGAAATACCTACACCGCCATCTGTATAAACATGGTAATATCTACACAGCCATCTGTATAAACATGGAAATATCTACAAAACTATCTCTATAAACATAGAAATATCTACACCGCCATCTCTATAAACATGGAAATATATACACCGCCATCTGCATGAACATGGAAATATCTACACCGCTATCTGTATAAACATGGAAATATCTACACTGTCATCTGTATAAACATGGAAATATCTAAACTGCCATCTGTGGAAAGGTGGAAATATCTACACCACGATCTGTATAAATATGAAAATATCTACACCGTTATCTGTGTAAAGATGGAAATATCTACACCGCAATCTGTATAAATATGGAAATATCTACACCGCCATTTGTGTAAACATACAAATATCTACAGAGTCATCTGCGTACACATGGAAATATCTACACAGCCATCTGTATAAACATGGATGTATCTACACAACTATCTCTATAAACAAGGAAATACCTACAGCGCTATCTCTATAAACATGGAAATATGAACACCACAATCTCTACAAACATGGAAATATCTACACCGCCATCTATATAAACATGAAAATATCTACACCGCCATCTCCTTAAACATGGAACTATCTACACCGCCATCTCTATAGACATGGAAATATCTACACCGCCATCTGTATAAACATGGAAATATCTACAACGCTATCTCTATAAACATGGAAATATCCACACCGCCATTTGTAAAAACATGGAAATATCTACACAGTCATCTCTATAAACATGGAAATATCTACACCACCATCTGTATAAACATGGATGTATCTACACTGCGATCTGTATAAACATGGAAATACCTTCACCGCTATCTCTATAAACATGGAAATATCTACACCACTATCTCTATAAACATGAATATATCTACACCGCCATCTCAATAAACATGAAAATATCTACACTGTCATCTCCATAAACATGGAACTATCTACACCGCCATCTGCATAAACATGGAAATATCTACACTGCCATCTGTGTACACATGGAAATATCTACACAGCCATCTGTATAAACAAGGAAATATCAACACCATTATCTCTGTTAACATGGAAATAAATACACCACTATTTCTATAAACATGGAAATATCTACACCGCTATCTGTATAAACATGTAAATATCTACACCGCCATCTCTATAAACATGAAAATATCTACACTGCCATCTCCATAATCATTGAACTATCTACACCGCCATCTGTATAAATATGGAAATATCTACACCGCCATCTGAATAAACATGGAAATATCTACAATGCCATCTCTATAAAGATGTAAGTAACTACTCCGCGAGGTAAATAAACATGGAAATATCTACACCGATATCTGTATAAACAAGGAAACATCAATACCGCCATCTGCATAATCATGGAAAAATCCACACCGCCATCTGCATAAACATGGAAATATCTACACTGCAATTTGGAAAAACATGGAAATCTCTACACAGTCATCTGTATAAACTTGGAAATATCTACACCTCCGTGAGCATAAACATGGAAATATCTACACTGCCGTCTATATACACATGGAAACATCTCCACAGCTATCAGTATAAACATGGAAACATCTACACCGCTATCTCTATAAACATGGAAATACCTACACCGCTTTCTGTGTAAACATGGAAACGTCTATACCGATATCTGTATAAACATGGAAATACCGACACCACTATCTGTATAAACTTGGAAATATCTACACTGCTATCTGTATAAACATGGAAATATCTACACTGCCATCTGTATAAACATGGAAATATCTGCACCGCTATGTGCATAAACATGGAAATATCTACTCTGCTATCTGTATAAACATGAAAATATCAACACCGCTCTCTGTATAAACACGCTAACATCCTCACCGCTATCTGTATAAACATGCAAATATCTACACCGCTATCTCTATAAACATGGAAATATCTACACCGCCATCTGTATAAACGTGGAAATATCTACACAGTCATCTGTATAAACATGGAAATATCTACACCACAATCCCTATAACATGGAAATATCTACACTGCCTTCGGTATACAAATGGAAATATCTACACAGCCATCAGTATAAACATGGAAACATCTACACCGCTATCTTTATAAACATGGAAATACCTACACGGCTTTCTGCATAAACATGGAAATGTCTACACCGATATCTGTATAAACATGGAAATACCGACACCACTATCTGTGTAAACTTGGAAATATCTACACTGCTATCTGTATAAACGTGGAAATATCTACACCGCCATCTGTATAAACATGGAAATATCTCCACCGCTATGTGCATAAACATGGAAATATGTACTCCGCTATCTGTATAAACATGAAAATATCTACACCACCATCTCCATAAACATGTAACTATCTACACCACCAATTGTGTAAACATGGAAATAACGACACCGATATCTGTATTAACATGGAAATATCTACACTGCCATCTGTATAACGATGGAAATATCTACATCGTGAGCTGAATAAACTTGGAAATGTCTACAACGCTCTCTGTATAAACATGGAAATACCAACACCGCTATCTGTATAAACATGGAATTATCTACTCCGCTATGTGTATAAACATGGAAATACCAACACAGCTACCTGTTTAAACATGGAAATATCGACACCGCTATCTGTATAAACATGGAAATATCTACACCACTACACCCATAAACATGGAAGTACCTACAACACCATCTCTATCAACATGGAATTTTCTACACTACTATGTCTATAAACATAGAAATATCTACACCGCCATCTCTATAAACATGGAAATATCTACAACGCTATCTGTATAAACGTGGAAATATCTACACCGCTATCTGTATAAACTTGAAAATATCTACACCACGATCTGTATAAATATGGAAATATCTACACCACTATCTGTATAAACATGGAAATATCTACACCGATATCTCTATAAAAATGGAAATGTCTACACCGCTATCTGGATAAACTTGGAAATACCAAAACCGCTCTCTCCATAAACGTGGAGATATCTACAATTCTATCTGTGTAAACATGGAAATGTATAAACCACTATCTCTATAAACATGGAAACATATACAAAGCTATCTGTGTAAACATGGAAATATCTACAATGCTATCTGTATAAACATGGAAATAACTACACCGCTATCTGTATAAACATAGAAATATCTACAAAACCATCTGTATAAACTTGGAAATATCTACATCGCTATCTCTATAAACATAGAAGTAACTATGCCGCAATCTCTATAAACATGGAAATACCTACACCACTATCTCTATAAACATGGAATTATCTACACCGCCATCTCTATAAACATGAAAATATCTACACTGCCATCTCCATAATCATGGAACAATCTACACCGCCATCTGTATATACATGGAAATATCTACACCACCATCAGTATAAACAAGGAAATATCTACACCGTGAGCTGTAGAAACATGGAAATATCTACACCGCTCTCTGTATAAACATGGAAATACCAACACCGCTATCTGTGTAAACATGGAAATATCTACACCGCGATCTGTATAATCATGGAAATATCAACACCGCCATCTGTATAATCATGGAAATATCCACACCGCCATCAGTATAAACATGGAAATATCTAAACCGCCATCTGTAAAAATCTGGAAATATCTACACAGTCATCTGTATAAACATGGAAATATCTACACTGCCATCTGTACACACATGGAAATATCTACATGGACATCAGTATAAACATGGAAATATCTACACCCGTATCTCTATAAACATGGAAATTACAACACCGCTATCTGTATAAACATGGAAATGTCTACACCACTATCTGTATAAACATGGAAATGCCTACACCACTATATCTTTAAATATGGAAATATCTACACTGCTATCTCTATAAACATGGAAATGTCTACACCGCTATCTGTATAAACTTGGAAATATCTAAACCGCTATCTCTATAAATTTAGAAATAACTTCAACGCTATCTCTGTAAACATGGAAACACATAAACAGCTATCTCAATAAACATGGAAATATCAACAATGTTATCTGTGTAAACATGGAAATATCTACACCGCTATCTGCATAAACATGGAAATAACTACACCGCTAACTCTATAAACATGGATATATCTACACCGCCATCTGTAAAAACATGGAAATATCTACGCAGTCATCTGTATAAACATGGAAATATGTACAACTCCGTGAGTTTATACATGGAAATATCTACACTGCTATCTGTATGAAGATGGAAATTTCTGCACCGCTATCTCTATGAACATGGAAATGTCTACACCGCTCTCTGTATAAACATGGAAATATCTACATGGCTATCTCTATAAATATGGAAATATCTACACCGCCATCTGCATAAACTTTAAATACCTACAAAGTCTTCTCTATAAACATCAAAATATCTACACCACCATCTGTATAAACATGGAAATATCTACACTATCATCTGTATAAACATGGAAATATCAACACAGCCATCTCTAAATACATGGAAATATCTACACCGCTATCTGTATGAACATGGTAATATCTACACCGCTATCTGTATAAACATGGAGAAATCTACACCGCCATGTGTATAAACATTGTAATATCTACACCGTCCACTGTATAAACATGGAAATATAACACCGCTATCTGTATAAACATGGAAATATCTACACCGTCATCTGTATAAACATGGAAATATAACACCGCTATCTGTGTAAACATGGCAATATCTACACCGTTATCTCTAAAAACTTGGAAATAACTGCACCGCTATCTGTATAAACATGGAAATATCTACACCACTATCTCTATAAACTTGGAAATATCTACACCACCATCTGTATAAACATGGAAATATCAACACAGTCATCTGTATAAACACGGAAATATCTACACCACCATCTCTATAAACATGGAAATATCTACACTGCCATCTGTATACACATGGAAATATCTACACAGCCATCAGTATAAACATGGAAACATGTACACCGCTATCTCTATACACATGGAAGTACTTAAACCGCTACATCTATAAACATGGAAATATCTACACCGCTATCTCTATAAACAGGGAAATACCTACACCGTCATCTCTGTAAACATGAAAATATCTACACCGCCATCTCTATAAACATGGAAATGTCTACACAACCATCTGTGTAAACGTGGAAATAGCTACACCGCTATCTGTATAAACGTGGAAACACCTCCACCGCTACCTGTATAAACATGGAAAAATCTACACCGCTATCTGTATAAACATGGAAATAACTACAACGCTATCTGTGTAAACATGGAAATATCTACACAGCTATCTGTGTAAACATGGAAATATCTACACCGCAATCTGTGCAAAGATGGAAATATCTACACCGCTATCTCTGTAAACATGGAAATATCTACACCGCTATCTGAATAAACATCGAGGTATCTACACCGCTATCTGTATAAACATGGAAATATCTACAACGCTATCTCCATAAACCTGGAACTATCTACACCACCATCTGTGTAAACATGGAAATATCTACACCGCTATCTGTATAAACATGGAAATATCTACATTTCCATCTGTATAAACACGGAAATCTCTACACCGCTGTCTCTATAAACATGGAAATATCTACACCACCATCTGCAAAAACCTGGAAATATCTACACAGTCATATGTATAGACATGGAAATATCTAAAAAACCATCTGTATAAACATGGGAATACCTACACTGCCATCTTTATACACATGGATATATCTTCACAGCCATCTGTATCAACATGGAAATAACTACACCGCTATCTCTATAAACATGGAAATACACCGCTATCACTGTAAACATGGAAATATCTACAGCACTATCTCTATGAACATGGAAATATGTACACCGCCATCTGTATAAACATGGAAATATCTACACTGCCATCTGAATAAAGATGTAAATATCTACACCGTGAGCTGTATATACATGGAAATATCTACACTGCTATCTGTATAAACATGGAAATACCAACAACACAATCTGTATAAACATGGAAATATCTACACCGCTATCTGAATAAATATGGAAATATCGACTCCGCTATCTCTATAAACATGGAAATACCTACACCGCTATCTCTATAAACATGGAAATATATACACCGTCATCTCTGTAAACATGGAAATATCTACACCGCCATCTATATAAACAAGGAAATATATACACCGCCATCTATATAAACATGGAAATATCTACACCGCTATCTCTATAAACATGGAAATATCTACACCGCCATCTGTAAAAACATGGAAATATCTACAAAGTCATCTGTATAAACATGGAAGTATCTACACCACCATCTGTATAAATTTGGAAATATCTTCTCTGCCATCTGTACACACCTGGAAATATCTACACAGCCATCTGTATAAACTTGGAAATATCTACACCGCTATCTCTATAAACATGGAAATACCTACACCGCTATGTTTATAAACATGGAAATTTCTACGCCGCCATCTGTATAAACATGGAAATATCTAAACCGCTATCTCTATAAACATGGAAATACCTACACCGCTATCTTCATAAACATGGAAATATCTACACCGCCATCTGTATAAACATGGAATTATCTACACCGCCATCTGTTTAAACATGGAAATATCTAAACCGCTATCTGTATAAACATGGAAATATCTGCACTGCCATCTGTATAAAGATGGAAATTTCTACACCAAGATCTGTATAAATATGGAAATACCTACACCGCTACCTATATAAACATGGAAATATCTACACCGGTATCTGTGTAAACATGGAAATATCTACACCGCTATCTCTATAAACATGGAAATATCTACCCCTCTACCTCTATAAACATGGAAATATCTACACAGCTATCTCTATAAACATGGAAATATTCACACCGCCATCTGTATAAACATGGAAATATCTACACAGCCATCAGTATAAACATGCAAGCATCTACTCCGCTATCTCTGTACAATGGAAAAATCTACACCGCAATCTCTATAAACATGGAAATATCTACCCCGCCATCTCTATAAACATGAAAATATCTACACCGCCATGTCCATAAATATGGAACTATCTACATCACCATCTGTGTAAACATGGAAATATCTACACCGTTGTCTGTATAAACATGGAAATAAATCCACTGATATCTGTATAAAGATGGAAATATCTACACCGTGAGCTGTATCAACTTGGAAATATCTACACCGCTATCTGTATAAACATGGAAATACCAACACTGCTGTCTGTATAAAGATGGAAATATCTACACCGCTATCTGTATAAACATGGAAATATCTACACCGCCATGTATATAAAAATGGAAATATGAACACTGTCATCTGTATAAACATGGAAATATATACACAGCCATCTCTAAACACATGGAAATATCTTCACCGCTATCTGTATAAACATGGAAATATCTACACCGCTGTCTGTATAAACATGGAAATATCTACACTGCCATGTGTATAAACATGGAAATATCTACACCGTCATCTCTACAAACATGGAAATATCTACACCGCTATCTGTATAAACATGGAAATATCTACACTGTCATCTGTATACACATGGAAATATAACACCGCTATCTGTAAAAACATGGAAATATGTACACCGCTATCTCTATAAACATGGAAATATCTACACCGCTATCTGTATAAACATGGAAATGTCTACATCGCTATCTGCATAAAGCTGGAAATATCTCCACCGCTGTCTGTATAAACATGCAAATATCGACACCGCTATCTGTATAAACATGGAAATATCTACACCGCTATCTGTATAAACATGGAAAATCTACACCGTCGTCTGTATAAACATAGAAATGCCTACACTGCCATCTGTAGAAAGATGGAAATAACTACACCACGATCTATGTAAACATGGAAATATCTACACCGCTACCTGTATAAACATGGAAATATCTACACCCCTATCTGTATAAACATGGAAATATTTTCACCGCTATCTGTATAAACATGGAATTATCTACACCGCTATCTGTATAAATATGGACATATCTTTACCGCTATCACTATTAACATGGAAATGCCTACACCACTATCTGTATAATCATGGAAATATCTACATGGCTATCTGAAACACATGGAAATATCGACACCGCCATCTGTATAAACATGGAAATAACTAGACAGTCATCTGTATAAACATGTAAATATCTACACCACCATCTGTATAATCATGGAAATATCTACACTGCCATCTATGTAAACATGGAAATATCTACACAGCCATATCTATAAACATGGAAATAGCTACACCGCTATCTGTATAATCATGGAAATATCTACATAATCATGTGTACAACCATGGGAAAATCTACACCTCCATCTATATAAACATGGACATATCTACACTGCCATCTGTATACACCTGGAAATATCTACACAGCCATCTGTATAAACATGGATATATCTACACCACTATCTCTATAAACATGGAAATACCTACACTGCTATCTGTATAAACATGGAAATATCTACACCGTTATCTGTATAAACATGGAAATATCTCCACCGCCGTCTGTATAAACATGGAAATATCTACACTGCTATCTGTATAAACATGGAAATATCTACACCGCTATCTGTATAAACATGGAATTATCTACACCGCCATCTGTATAAACCCGGAAATACCTAACACGCAATCTCTATAAATAAGGAAATAACTACAATGCCATCTGTAGAAAGATGGAAATAACTACCACGCGATCTGTGTAAACATGGAAATATCTACACTGCTACCTTTATAAACATGGAAATATCTACACCGCTACCTGTATAAACATGGAAATATCTGCACCGATATCTATATAAACATGGAAATATCTACACTGCTATCTTTATAAATATGGAAATATCTACAACGCTATCTCTATATACATGGAAATGTCTACACCGCTATCTGTATAAACATGGAAATAGCTACACGGCTATCTCTATAAACATGGAAATATCTACGCCACCATCTGTATTAACATGTAATTACCTAGAAAGTCATCTGTATTAACATGGAAATACCTACACCACCATCTGAATAAACATGGAAATATCTACACTGCCATCTATGTAAACATGGAAGTAACAACACAGCCATCTCTACAAACATGGAAATAGCTAAACTGCTATCTGTATAATCATGGAAATAGCCACACCGTTACGTGTATAAACTTGGAAATAACTTCACCGCCATCTGTGTAAACATGGAAGTAACAACACAGCCATCTCTACAAACATGGAAATAGCTAAACTGCTATCTGTATAATCATGGAAATAGCCACACCGTTACGTGTATAAACTTGGAAATATCATCACCGCCATCTGTATAAACATGGAAATATCTACACTGCCATCTGTATACACATGGAAACATCAACACTGCCATCTGTATAAACATGGAAATATTTACACAGCTATCTCTGTAAACATGGAAATATCTACACCGCTATCTGTATAAACATGGAAGTATCTACACTGTTATCTCTATAAACATGGAAATACCTACAATGCTATCTGTATAAACATGGAAATATCTACACCGCTATCTGTATAAACATGGAAATATCTACACCGCTATCTGTATAAACTTGGAAATATCTCCACCGGTATCTGTATAAACATGGAAATATCTACACCGCCATCTGTATAAACATGGAAATACCTTCACCGCTGTCTCTATAAACATGGAAATATCTACACCGCCATCTGTAAAAGCTTGGAAATATCTACAAAGTCAACTGTATAAACAAGGAAGTATCTAAACTACCATCTGTGTGAACTTGGAAATACCTACACTGCCATCTGTATACACATGCAAGTATCTGCACAGCCATCTGTATAAACATGAAAATATCTACACCATTATCTCTATAAACATGGAAATACCTGCACCGCTATCTCTATAAACATGGAAACATCTACAATGTTAACCCTATAAACATGGAAATACCAACACCGATATCTCTACAAACATGGAAATATCTACACCAGTATCTCTACAAACATGGAAATATCTACACCGCCATCTCTATAAACATGAAAATATCTACACTGCCATCTCCATAAATATGGAACTATCTACACCGCCATCTGTATAAACATGGAAATATCTACAGCACTATCTGAATAAACTTGGAAATATCTACAGCGCTATCTGCATAAACATGGAAATATCTACACCGCCATCTGTATAAACATGGAAATATCTACACCGCCATCTGTATAAACATGAAAATACCTACACAGTCATCTGTATAAACATGGAAATACGTACACAGTCATCTGTATAAACATGGAAATATCTACCCCACCATCTGTATAAACATGAAAATATCTACACTGCCATCTATATAAGTATGAAATAGCTACACCGTTATCTGTACAAACATGGAAATAGCCACACCACTATCTGTATAAACATGGAAATATCTAAACAGCCATTTGTGTAAACTTGGAAATATCTACACCATTATCTGTATAAACATGGAAATAACTACAGGGCTATTTGTATAAACATGGAAATAACTACACCGCCATCTGTATAAACATGCAAATATCTGCGCCGCCATCTGTATAAACATGTAAATATCTACACCAACATCTCAATAAACATGGAAATATCTAGACAGCCATATCTGTACCCATGGAAATATCTACACAGCCATCTGAATAAACATGGAAATATCTACACCGCTATCTTTGTAAACATGGAAATATCTACACCTCCATCTGTAGAATCATGGAAATATCTACATCGCTAGCTGAATAAACATGGAAATATCTACAACGCTATCTGTATAAACATGGAAATACCTACACCGCTGTCTGTATAAACATGGAAATATCTGCAACGCTATCTTTGTAAACATGGAAATATCTACAACGCTATCTTTGTAAACATTTACAACTCTATCTGTGTAAACATGGAAATATCTACACAGCTATCTTTGTAAACTTGGAAATATCTACACCGCTATCTGTGTAAAGATGGAAATATCTACACCGCAATCTGTGCAAAGATTGAAATATCTACAGCGCTATCTCTGTAAACATGGAAATATCGACACCACCATCTGTATAAACATGCAAATATCTACACTGCCATTTGAATAAGCATGGAAATATCTACACAGCCGTCTCTATAAACAAGGAAATATCTACACCGCTATCTGTATAAACATGGAAATATTTACACCGCTATCCTTATAAACATGGAAATATCAACACCACTATCCGAAAAACATGGAAATATCTACACCGCTATCACTATAAAGATGGAAATAACTGCAACGCTATCTGTGTAAACATGGAAATATTTACATCGCTATCTGTGTAAACATGGAAATATCTACAACGCTATCCTTATAAACATGGAAATATCAACACCACTATCCGTAAAAACATGGAAATATCTACACCGCTATCACTATAAAGATGGAAACAACTGCATCGCTATCTGTGTAAACATGGAAATATCTACAACGCTATCTGTATAAAGATGGAAATATCTACACTGCTATCTGTATAGATATGGAAATATCTACACCGCTATCCACATAAACATGGAAATACCTACACCGCTATCTGTATAAACATGGAAATATCTACACCGCTATCTCTTTAAACATGGAAATATCAACACCGCTATCCTTATAAACATGGAAATATCTGCACGCTATCTGTATAAAGATGGAAATATCTACACCACTAACTCTATAAACATGGAAATATCTACACCGCTATCTCTATAAACATGGAAATATCTACACCGCCATCTCTATAAACTAGGAAATACCTACACCACCATCTGCATAAGCATGGAAATATCTACACCGCTATCTGTATAAACGTGGAAATGTCTACAACGCTATTTGTATAAACGTGGAAATATCTACATCGATAAGTGTAAAAACGTGGAAATATCTCCATCGCTATCTGTATAAACGTGGAAATATCTCCACCGCTATCTGTATAAACGTGGAAATATCTACACCGCTAACTGTATAAACATGCAAAAACCTACAACGCTATCTGCGTAAACATGGAAATATCTACACCGCTATCTGTGTAAAGATGGATATATCTACACTGCTATATATATAAACTTGGAATTATCTACACCGCTATCTTTATAAACATGGAAATATCTACACCGACATCTGTATAAACATGGAAATATCTACACCGCTCTCTGAATAAACATGGAGATATCTACAGCGCTATCTGTAGAAATATGGAAATATCTACACTGCTATCTCTTTAAACATGGAAATATCTACACCGCTATCTCTATAAACAAGGAAATATCTACACCGCTATCTCTATAAACATGGAAATATCTACACTGCCATCTGTATGAACATGCAAATATCCTCACAGTCATCTGTATAAACATGGAAATATCTACACCACCATCTCTATAAACATTGAAAAATCTACATTGCCATCTGTATACACATGGAAATATCGTCAAAGCCGTCTGTATAAACATGGAAGTATCTACACTGCTATCTCTACAAACATGGAAATATCTACACCGCTATCTGTATAAACATGGAAACGTATACATCGCTATCTTTATAAACATGGAAATATCTTCACCGCTATCTCTATTAACTTCGAAACTTCTACGCCACTATCTTTATAAACATGGAAATATCTACACCGCTATCGGCATGAATATGGAAATACCTACTACGCTATCTGTGTAAACATGGAAATAACTACACCGCTATCTATATAAATATGGAAATATTTACACCGCTGTCTCTATAAACATGGAAAAATCTACACCGCTCTCTCTATAAACTTGTAAATACCTACACCACTATCTGTATAAACATGGAAATATCTACAACGCTAATTGTGTAATCATGGAAATTTCTACACACCTATCTGTGTAAACTTGGAAATATCTACACCGCCGTTTGTATAAACATGGAAATATCTACAACACTATCTGTATAAATTTGGAAATATCTACACCGCTATCTCTACAAACATGGAAATACCTACAACGCTATCTGTATTAACATGGAAATATCTACACCGCTATCTCTATAAACAAGGAAATATCTGCACTGCCATCTGTAAAAACATGCAAATATCATCACAGTCATCTGTATAAACATGGAAATATCTACATCAGCATCTGTATAAACATGAAAATATCTACACTGCCATCTGTATACACTTGGAAATATCTACACAGCCATCTGTATAAACATGGTAATATCTACACCGCTATCTCTATAAACATGGAAATATCTACACCGCTATCTGTATAAACATGGAAATGTCTACATCGCTATCTGCATAAAGATGGAAATATCTCCACCGCTGTCTGTATAAACATGCAAATATCGACACCGCTATCTGTATAAACATGGAAATATCTACACCGCTATCTGTATAAACATGGAAAATCTACAACAGTATCTCTGTAAACATGTAAATATCTACAGAGCTATCTGTGTAAACTTGGAAATATCTACACCGCTATCTGTATAAACATGGAAATATCTATAACAGGATCTCTATAAACATGGAAATATCTAAAACGCTATCTGTATAAATAAGGAAATATCTACACCACTATCTCTACAAACATGGAAATATCTACACCACCATCTCTATCAACAAGGAAATATATACACTGCCGTCTGTATACACATGGAAATATGTTCACAGCCATCTGTGTAAACATGGAAATATCTACACTGCTATCTCTATAAACATGGAAATACCTACACAGCTATCTCTAAAAACCTGGAAATATCTACTCCGCAATCTCAATAAACATGGAAATATCTACACCGCTTTCTGTATAAACATGGAAACATCTACACTGCCATCTGTATAACGATGGAAATATCTATGCCGTGAGCGGTATAAACATGGAAATATCTAAACCACTATCTGTATAAATATAGAAATATCAACTCCGCTATCGGTATAAACGTCGCAATATCTACACCGCTGTCTGTATAAACATGGAAATATCTAAACCACTATCTCTATAAACATGGAAATATCTACACCGCCATCTCTATAAACATGGAAATATCTACACCGATATCTGCATAAGCATGGACATATCTACACCGCTATCTGTATAAACATGGAAATATCTACACCGCTATCTCTAAACATGGAAACGTCTACACCGCTATTGGGATAAACATGGAAATATCTAAACCGATATCTCTATAAACATGAAAATATCCACACCAACATCTCTATAAACATGGAAATATCTACACCGCCTTGTGCTTAAACATGGAAATATCTACACTGCCATCTGTATAAACATGGAAATATCTACACAGCCATGTCTACGAACATGGAAATATCTACACCACTAACTGTATAAAAATGGAAATAACTACACCGCTATCTGTATATACATGGAAGCATCTACACCACTATCCCCATAAACATGGAAATATCAACACCGCTGTCCATATAAACATGGAAATATCTAAACCGCTACCTGTATAAACATGGAAATATCTGCACCGCTATCACTATAAACATGGAAATACCTACATCGCTATCTCTATAACATGGAAATATCTACAACGCTATCTGTGTAAACATGGAAATATCTACACCGCTATCTTTGTAAACATGGAAATATATATACACCGCTATCTCTATAAAGATGTAAATATCTACACCACTATCTGTATAATCGTGGAAATATCTACACCGCTATCTGTATAAAAGTGGAAATATCCACACCGCTATCTGAATAAACGTGGAAATATCTACACCGCTATTTGTATAAACATGGAAATATTTTCAACGCTATCTGTGCAAACGTGGAAATATCTACACATCTATCTGTGTAAACTTGGAAATATTTACACCGCTATGTGTGTAAAGATGGAAATAACTACACCGCAATCTGTGCAAAGATGGAAATATCTACACCGCTATCTAGGTAAACATGGAAATATCTACACCGCTATCTGTATAAACATGGAAATATCTACACCGCTATATCTACAAACATGGAAATACCTAAACCGCTGTCTCTATTATCATGGAAATATCTACACCGACATCAGTATGAACATGCAAATATCTACACAGTCATCTGTATAAACATGTAAATATCTACACCACCATCTCAATAAACAAGGAAATATCTAGACAGCCATATCTATACACATGGAAATATGTACACAGCCATCTGCATAAACATGGAAATATCTACACCTCTATCTCTGTAAACATGGAAATACCTACACCGCTATCTGTTGAAACATGGAAATATCTTCACTGCCATCTGTATACACAAGGAAATATCTACAAAGCCATCCCTATAAACATGGAAATTTCTACACCACTATCTCTATAAACATGAAAATACCTACACCACTGTCTGAATGAACATGGAGATATCTACATCGCTATCTCTGTAAACAAGGAAATATCTACACCGCCATCTCTATAAACGTGAAAATATCTACACTGCCATCTCTATAAATATGGAAGTATCTACACAGCCATCTTTATAAACATGGAAATATCTACACTGCCATCTGTATAAACTTGGAAATATCTACACTGCCATCTGTATTAAGATGGAAATATCTACATCACCATCTGTATAAATATGGAAATATCTACACCGCCGTCTGTATAAACATGGAAATATCTACACAGCCCTCTGTATAAACATGGAAATATCTACACCGCTATCTGTGTAAAGATGGAAATATCTAAACGGCAATCTGTGCAAAGATGCAAATATCTACACCAATATCTCTGTAAACATGGAAATATCTACACTGATATCTGTTTAAATATGGAAATATTTACACCGCTATCTCTAAAAACATGGAAATATCTACACCGCTATCTCTATAAAGATAGAAATATCTACAGCGCTCTCTCTATAAACATGGAAATATCTACACTGCCATCTGTATAAACATGGAAATATCCACACAGTCATCTTTATATACATGGAAATATCTACACCGCTATCTGTATAAACATGGAAATATCTACACCGCTATCTCTATAAACATAGAAATATCTGCACCGCCATCTGTATAAACATGGAAATACCTAAACAGTCATCTGTATAAACATGGAAATACCTTCATCACCATCTGTATAAACATGAAAATATCTACACTGCCATCTGTATAAACATGGAAATATCTACACAACCATCTGTATAAACATGTAAATATCTACACCGCTATCTGAATAAACATGGGAATAACTACGTCGCTATCTGTATAAACATGGAAATATCTACACCACTATCTTTATATACATGGAAATATCTACACCTCTATCTGTATAAACATTGAAATATCTCAACCACTATCTCTGTAAACATGGAAATATCTACACTGCCATCTGTATAAAGATGGAAATATCTACAACGCGATCTGTATAAACATGGAAATATCTACACCGCCACCTGTATAAACATGGAAATATCTACACATCTATCTGTATAAACATGGAAATATCTACAAAAACATCTGTATAAACATGGAAATATCTACACTGCTATCTGTATAAACATGGAAATATCTACACCGCTATATCTATAAACATGGAAATAGCTAGACAGTCATCTGTATAAACATGGAAATATCTACACCGCCATGTGTATAAACATGGAAACATCTACACAGCCATCTGTATAAACATGGAAATATCTACACCTCTATCTGTGTAAAGATGGAAATATCTACACCGCAATCTGTGCAAAGATGGAAATATCTACTCCGCTATCTCTGTAAACATGGAAATACCTACACTGCTATCTGTATAAACATGGAAATATCTACACCGCTATTTGTATAAATATGGAAATATCTACAATGCTATCTCTATATACATGGAAATATCTACACCGCTATCTGTATAAACATGGTAATATATATACCGCTATCTCTATAAACATGGAAATATCTATAGTGCCATCTGTATAAACATGCAAATACCTACACAGTCATCTGTATAAACATGGAAATATCTACACTACCATCTCTATAAACGTGGAAATATGTATAGCACTCACTGTATAAAGATGCAAATATCTACACTGCTATCTGTATAAACATGGAAATATCTACATCGCTATCTGAATAAATATGGAAATATTTACACCGCTATCTCTGTAAACATGTTAATATCTACACCGCTATTTCTATAAACAGGGAAATATCTACACCAACATCTGTATAAACATGGAAATATCTACAAAGTCATCTTCATAAACATGGAAATATCTACATTGCCATCTGTATAAACATGGAAATACCTACTCAGCCCTCTTTATAAACGTGGAAACATCTGCACAGCAATCTGTATAAACATGTAAATATCTACACCGCTATCTGTATAAACGGGGAAATATCTACACTGCTATCACTATAAACATCTAAATATCTACACCGCTATGTGTATAAACATGAAAATATTTCCCCTGCTATCTCTATCAACAGAGAAATAACTACACCGATATCTGTATAAACATGGAAATACCTACTCTGCCATCTGTATTAACATGGAAATATCCACACCACCATCTGCATAAAAGTGGAAATATCTACATGGCGAGCTCTATAAACATGGAAATATTTACACCACTATCTGTTTAAACATGGAAATACCAACACCGCTATCTCTATAAACGTGGAAATATCTACACCGCTATCTGCATAAACATGGAAACATCTACACCGCGATCTGTACTAAAATGTAAATATCTGCACCTCCATCACTATAAACATGAAAATATCTACACTGCCATCTCCATAAACATGGGACTATCTACAAAGCCATCTGTATAAACATGGAAATATCTACACTGCCATCTGTTTAAAGATGTAAATATCTACAACGCGAGCTGTATAAACATGGAAATATTTATACCGGTATCAGTATAAACATGGAAATACCATCACCGCTATCTGTATATACTTGGAAATATCTACACCACTATCTGTATAAACATGGAAATATCTACAAAGCTATCTCTATAAACATGGAAATACCTAAACCGCTATCTCTATAGACATGGAAATATCTACACCGCTGTCTCTATAAACATGCAAATATATACACAGCCATCTCTACAAACATGGAAATGTCTACAATGCCATCTAAATAAACAAGGAAATATCTACACTGCCATCTATATAAACATGGAAATATCTACACCGCCATCTGTATAAACATGGAAATATCTACACTGCCATCTGTAGAAAGATGGAGTTATCTACACTGTGATCTGTATAAACGTGGAAATATCTACACCATGATCTGTATAAACATGGAAATATCTACACGCATATCGGTAAACATGGAAATATCTACACCGCTATCTGTGCAAAGATGGAAATATCTACAACGCTATCTCTATAAACATGGAAATACCTACACCGCTATCTGTATACACATGGAAATATCTACACCGCTATCTCTATAAACATGGAAATATCTACACTGCTATCTCTATAAACATGGAAATATCTACACCGTTATCTGTATAAACATGGAAATATATACAGCGCTATCTGTATAATCATGGAAACTTCTACACCACGATCTGTATGAACATGGAAAGATCTACACCGCTATCTGTAAACATGTAAATATCTACACTGCTATTTGTAAAAACATGGAAATATCTACACCACTATCTGTATAAACATGGAAATATCCACACTGCCATCTGTATAAATATGGAAATATCTACACCGCTATCTCCATTAACATGGAAATATCTACACCGCCATCTGTATAAACATGGAAACAACTACACAGCTATATCTATAAACGTGGAAATATATACACCGCCATCTCAACAAACATGGAAATATCTACAGCGCCATCTACATAAACAAGGAAATATCTACACTGCCATCTATATAAACATGGAAATATCTACACCGCTATTTGTATAAAGATGGAAATATCTACAGTGCCGTCTGTAAAAAATGGAAATATCTACACAGTCATCTGTATAAACATGGAAATATCTTCACCACCATCTGTATAAACTTGGAAATATCTACACCGCCATCTGTAAAAACATGGAAATATCTACACAGTAATCTGTAGAAACATGGAAGTATCTACACCTCCATCTGTATAAACATGGAAATACGTACACTGCTATCTCTATACACATGGAAATATCTACACAGCAATCCGTATGAACATGGAAATATCTGCACCGCTATCTCTATAAAAATGGAAATACCGACAACGCTATCTGTAAAATTTGGAAATATCTACACCGATATCTTTATAAACATGGAAATATCTACACCGCTATCTGTATAAACTTGGAAATATCTACGCCACCATCTCTATAAACATGGAAATATCTCCAATGCTATCTGTATAAACATGGAAATAGCTCCACCGCTATCTGTATAAACACGGAAGTATCTCTACAGCTATCTGTATAAACATGGAAATTTCTACACCGCTATCTGTATAAACATGGAAATATCTACATCGTTATCTGTATAAACATGGAAATATCTCCACCGCTATCTGTTTAAATATGGAAATATCTACACTGCTATCTCTATAAACATGGAAATAACTAAACCGGTATCTGCATAAACATGGAAATATCTACACCTCTATCTCCATAAACACAGAAATATCTTCACTGCTGTCTCTGTAAACATGGAAATAACTACACCGCTATCTGCATAAACATGGAAATATCTACACCTCTATCTCCATAAACATAGAAATATCTACACCGCTATCTGCATAAACTTGGAAATATCTACACCGCCATCTCTATAAACATGGAAATATCTCCACAGCTATCTGTATAAACATGGAAATAGCTCCACCGCTGTCTGTATAAACATGGAAATATCTACACCGCTATCTGTATAAACATGGAAATACCTACATCGCTATCTGTATAAACATGGAAATAGCCACACTGCAATCTGAATAAACATGGAAATATCTACACCGCCATCTGTAAAAACATGGAAATATCTACACAGTCATCTGTAGAAACATGGAAATATCTACACCGCCATCTTTATTAACATGGAAATATCTACACCGCTATCTGTATAAATATGGAAATATCTACACCGCTATCTCTATAAACATTGAAATAACTACACCGCTATCTGTATAAATATGGAAATATCTACACCACCATCTGTATAAACATAGAAATACCTTCACAGTCATCTGCATAAACATGGAAATATCTACACCACTATCTGTATAAACATGGAAATATCTACACCGCGATTTGTATAAACATGGAAATATCTACACAGCCATCTCTTTAAACATGGAAATATCTATATCGCTATCTGTATAAACATGGAAATAGCCACACCGCTTTCTGTATAAACATGGAAATATCTACATCACCATCTGTAAAAACGTGGAAATATCTACACAGTCATTTGTGTAAACATGGAAATATATACACCTCCATCTGTATAAACATGGAATATCTACACTGCCATCTCTATACACATGGAAATATCTACACAGCCATCTGTATAAACATGGAAATATCTACACCGCTATCTGTATAAACATGGAAATATCTACATCGCTATCTGTATAAACATGGAAATATCTACACTGCCATCTGTATAAACTTGGAAGTAGCCACACCGCAATCTGTATAAACATGGAAATATAAACACCACCATCTGGATAAATATGGAAATATCTACACGGGTATCTGTATAAATATGGAAATATCAACTCTGCTATCTCTATAAACATGGAAATATCTATATATTTATCTTTGTAAACATGGAAATATCTACACGGCAATCTCTATAATCATGGAAATATCTCCACCGTCATCTGTATAAACATGGAAATATATACACAGTCATATGTATAAACTTGGAAATAACTACACCGCTATCTGTATAAAGATGGAAATATCTACACCGCTATCTGAATAAACATGGAAATATCTACACTGCTATCAGTATAAATATGGAAATATCTACACCGCTATCTCTATAAATATGGAAATGTCTACACCGCTATCTGTATAAACATGGAAATATATACACAGCCATCTCTATAAACATGGAAATATCTACAGCGCCATCTGTATAAACATGGAAGTATCTACACCGCCATCTGTACACACATGGAAATATCTACACAGCCATCTGTATAAACTTGGAAATATCTACACTGCTATCTCTATAAACATGGAAATATCTACTCCGCTATCTGTATAAACATGGAAATATCTACATCGCAATCTGTATAAACAGTGATATATATCCACTGATATCTGTATAAAGATGGAAATATCTACACCGCTATCTATATAAACATGGAAATATCTACACCGCTGTCTGTATTAACATGGAAATATCTACAACGTTATCTGTGTAAACATGGAAATATCTACACAGCTATCTGTGTAAACTTGGAAATATCTACACAGCTTTCTGAGTAAAAATGGAAATATCTACACAGCAATCTGTGCAAAGATGGAAATATCTACACTGCTATCTCTGTAAACATGGAAATATCTACACCGCTATATGTAAAATCATGGAAATATCTATACCGCAGTCCCTATTAACATGGAAATATCTCCACCGCTATCTGTATAAACAGGAAAATATCTACAACGCTATCTGTATAAACATGGACATATCTACACCGCAATCTGTATAAACATGGAAATATCTACAACGCTATGTGTGTAAACATGGAAAAATCTACACAGCTATCTGTGCAAACTTGGAAATAACTACACAGCTATCTGCGTAAACATGGAAATATCTACACCGCTATCTGTATAAACAGGGAAATATCTACACCGCTATTTGTATAAACAAGGAAATATCTACACCACCGTCTGTTTAAACATGGAAATATGATACAAAGACATCTGTTTATACATGGAAATATCTACACCACTGTCTGTATAAACATGCTAATAACTACAACGCTATCTGTATAAATGTGGAAATATTTGAGCCGCTATCCCTATAAACATGGTAATATCTACACCGCGATCTGTATAAACATGGAAATATCTACACCATGATCTGTATAAACATGGAAATATCTACACCGCGATCTGTTTAAACTTGGAAATATCTACACGGTGATATCTATAAACATGGAAATATCTACACCGCCATCTCTATAAACAAGGAAATATCTACACCCCTATCTGTATAAACATGGAAATATACACACAGCTATCTCTATAAACATGGAAAAATCAACACCGCTATCTCTATGAACATGGAAATATCTACACCACCATCTCTATAAACATGGAAATGTATACTCCGCGATCAGTATAAACATGGAAATATCTACACCGCTATCTGTATAAACATGGAAATATCTCCACTGCTATCTCTATAAACATGGAAATATCTACACTGCAATCTGTATAAACTTGGAAATACTTACAAAGTAATCTGTATAAACATGGAAATATCTACACAGCCATGTGCATAAACATGGAAATAACTACACCGCTATCTATATAAACATGGAAATAACTACACCGCTATCTGTATAAACATGGAAGTATCTACACCGCCATCTACATATCCATAGAAATATCTGTGCCGCCATCTGTATAAACATGGAATTATCTACACGGTCATCTGGGTATAGATGGAAATATCAACACCGCCATCTGTACAAACATGAAAATATCTGCACCGCTATCTGTATAAACATGGAAATATCTACACCGGGTTCTGTATAAACATGGAAATATCTACACCGCTATCTGTATAAACATGGAAATATCTACACCGCTATCTCTATAAACATGGAAATATCTACACTGCCATCTGTATAAACATGGAAATATCTACACAGCCCTCTGTATAAATATGGAAATATCTGCATAGGCATCTGTATAAACATGGAAATATCTGCACCACTATCTCTGTAAACATGAAAATACCTACACCGCTGTCTCTATAAACATGGAAATATGTACACCGCTATGTGTATAAACATGGAAATATCTCCACTGCTGTCTGTATAAACATAGAAATATCTACACCGCGATCTGTATAAACATGGAAACACCTACACCGCTATCTGTATAAACATGGAAATATCTACACAGTTATCTCTATAAACATGGAAATACCTACACCGCCATCTGTATAAACATGGAAATACCTACAAAGTCATCTGTATAAACATGGAAATATCTACACAGCCATCTGTATAAACATGGAAACATCTACACAGCCAACTGTATATACATGGACATATCTGCACCGCTATCTGTATAAACATGGAAATAACTACACCGCTATTTGTATAAACAAGGAAATATGTACACCGCCATCTGTTTAAACACGGAAATATATACACAGACATCTGTTTATACATGGAAATATCTACACCGTTATCTGTATAAACATGCTAATAACTACACCGCTATCTGTATCAATGTGGAAATATTTGCACCGCTATCCTTATAAACATGGTAATATCAACACAGCAATCTGTATAAGCATGGAAATATCTACACCATGATCTGTATAAACATGGAAATATCTACAACGCGATCTGTATAAACATGGAAATATCTACACCGTGATCTCTATAAACATGGAAATATCTACACCGCCATCTCTATCAACATGGAAATATCTACACCAGGATCAGTATAAACATGGAAATATCTAAACCGCTATCTGTATCAACATGGAAATATCTCCACTGCTATCTCTATAAACATCAAAATATCAACACCGCCATCTGTATAAACATGGAAATACGTACAAAGTTATCTGTATAAACATGGAAATATCTACACCGCCATCTGTATAAACATGGAAATATCTACAGAGCCATGTGAATATAGATGGAAATATCTATGCCGATATCTATATAAACATGGAAAGATCTACACCGGTATCTTTATAAACATGGAACTATCTCCACTGCTATCTCTATAAACATGGAAATATCTACACCGCCATCTGTAAAAACATGGAAATATCTACACAGTCAATTGAATAAACTTGGAAATATCTACACCACCTTCTGTATAAACATGGAAATACCTACAATACCATCTGTATACACATGGAAATATCTACACAGACATCTGTATAAATGTGGAAATATCTACAGCACCATCTGTAGAAAGATGGAAACATCAACACCGCCAAATATACAAACATGGAAATATCTACACTGCTATCTCTATGAACATGGAAATATCTACACTGCGGTCTGTATAAACACGGAAATATCTACACCGGTATCTGTATAAACATGGAAATATCTACACCACGATCTGTATAAACATGGAAATATATACATTGCTATCTGTATAAACATGGAAATATCTGCACCGCTATCTCTATAAACATGGAAATATCTACAAAGACATCTGTATAAACATGGAAATACCTACACAATCATGTGTAGGAACATTTAAATATCTACACTGCCATCGGTATAAACATAGAAATATCTACAAAGCCCTCTGTATAAATATGGAAATATCTGCATAGGCATCTTTATAAACATGGAAATATCTGCACCGCTATCTGTATAAACATGGAAATACCTACACCGCTGACTCTGTAAACATGGAAATATGTACACCGCTATGTGTATAAACATGGAAATATCTCCACTGCTCTCTGTATAAACATGGAAATATCTCCACCTTTATCTGTATAAACATGGAAATATCTACAGCGACATCTCTATAAACATTGAAATATCTACACTGCCATCTGTAAAAACATGGAAATATCTACACATTAATGTGAATAAACATGGAAATATCTACACCACCATCTCTATAAACATGGAAATACCTACAATACCATCTGCATACACATGGAAATATCTACACAGATATCTGTATAAATGTGGAAATACCTACACCGCCATCTGTATAAACATGGACATATCTACACTGCCATCTGTAGAAAGATGGAAATATCTACACCACTATCTCTATAAATATGGAAATATCTACACCGCCATCTCAATAAACATGAAAATATCTACACTGCCATCTCCATAAAGATGGAAGTATCTACTCCGCCATGTATATAAACACGGAAATATCTACACCACCATCTGTGTAAACATGGATATATCTACACTGCCATCTTCATGTCCATGGAAATATCTACGCTGCCATCTGTATAAACATGGAAATATCTACACAGCCATCTGTGTATAGATGAAAATATCAGCACCGCCATCTGTACAATCATGGAAATATCTACACCGCTATCTCTATAAACATGGAAATATCTGCACTGCCATCTGTAAAAACATGGAAATACCTATACAGTCATCTGTATAAACATGGAAATATCCACAATGCCATCTGTATACACATGGAAATATCTTCACAGTCATCTGTATAAACATGTAAATATCTACACTGCTATCTCTATAAACTTGGAAATATTTACACCGCCATCTCTATAAACATGAAAATATCTACACTGCCATCTCCATAAACATGGGACTAACTACTCCGCCATCTGTATAAACATGGAAACATCTACACCGCCATCTGTGCGAATAAGGAAATATCTACAATGCCATCTGTATAAAGATATAAATATCTGCACCGCGAGCTGCATAAACATGGAAATATCTACATAGCTATCTGTATAAACTTGGAAATACCAACACCGCTATCGGTATAAACATGGAAATATGTACAACGCCATCTATATAAACATGGAAATATCTAAACTGCTATGTCTATAAACATGGAAATACCTACACCGCTATCTCTATAAACATGGAAATATCTACACCGCTATCTGTATAAACATGGAAATATCTACACCGCTATCTGTATAAACATGGAAATATCTACACCGCGATCTGTATAAACATGGAAATATCTACACCGCGATCGGTATAAACATGGAAATATCTTCACCACGATCTGTATAAACTTGGAAATATCTACACCGCTATCTGTATAAACATGGTAATATCTACACCACCATCTATATAAACATGGAAATAACTACACCGCCATCTGTAGAAACATGGAAATATCTACACCGCGATCTGTATAAACATGGAAATATCTACACCGCGATCTGTATAAACATGGAAATATCTTCAACACGATCTGTATAAACATGGAAATATCTACACCGCTATCTGTATAAACATGGTAATATCTACACCAACATCTATATAAACATGGAAATATCTACACCGCCATCTGTATAAACATGGAAATATCTACAATGCCATCTGTAGAAAGATGGAAATATCTACACCGCAATCTGTGTAAACATGGAAATATCTACACCAATATCTGTAAAAACATGGAAATATCTACACCGCTATCTGTATAAACATGGAAATATCTACACCGTGTTCTGTATAAACATGGAAATATCTACAGTGCCATCTCTATAAACATTGAAATATCTACACTGCCGTCTGTAAAAACGTGGAAATATCTACACAGTCATCTGAATAAAAATGGAAATATCTACACCATCATCTGTATAAACATGGAAATAACTTCAATACCATCTGTATACACATGGAAATATCTACACAGACATCTGTATACGTATGGAAATATCTACACCGCCATCTGCATAAACATGGAAATATCTACACTGCCATCTGTAGAAAGATGGATATATCTACAACGCTATCTCTATAAATATGGAAATATCTACACCGCCATCTCTATAAACATGAAAATATCTACACTGCCATCTCCATAAAGATGGAAGTATCTACTCCGCCATGTGTGTAAACACGGAAATATCTACACCACCATCTGTGTAAACATGGAAATATCTACACCGCTATCTCTATAAACATGGAAATATCTGCACTGCCATCTGTAAAAACATGGAAATACCTATACAGTCATCTGTATAAACATGGAAATATCTACAATGCCATCTGTATACACATGTAAATAGGTACACAGCCATCTGTATAAACATGTAAATATCTACACTGCTAACTCTATAAACATGGAAATATCTACACCGCCATCTCTATAAACATGAAAATATCTACACTGCCATCTCCATAAACATGGAACTAACTACTCCGCCATCTGTATAAACATGGAAACATCTACATCGCCATCTGTGTGAATAAGGAAATATCTACAATGCCATCTGTATAAAGATATAAATATCTGCACCGCGATCTGTATAAACATGGAAATATCTACAACGCGATCTGTATAAACATGGAAATATCTACACCGCGATCTGTATAAACATGGAAATATCTTCAACACGATCTGTATAAACATGGAAATATCTACAACGCTATCTGTATAAACATGGTAATATCTACACCACCATCTATATAAACATGGAAATATCTACACCGCCATCTGTATAAACATGGAAATATCTACAATGCCATCTGTAGAAAGATGGAAATATCTACACCGCAATCTGTGTAAACATGGAAATATCTACACCAATATCTGTAAAAACATGGAAATATCTACACCGCTATCTGTATAAACATGGAAATATCTACACCGTGATCTGTATAAACATGGAAATATCTACAGTGCCATCTCTATAAACATTGAAATATCTACACTGCCATCTGTAAAAACATGGAAATAGCTACACAGTCATCTGAATAAACATGGAAATATCTACACCACCATCTGTATAAACATGGAAATACCTTCAATACCATCTGTATACACATGGAAATATCTACACAGACATCTGTATACATATGGAAATATCTACACCGCCATCTGTATAAACATGGAAATATCTACACTGCCATCTGTAGAAAGATGGATATATCTACACCGCTATCTCTATAAATATGGAAATATCTACACCGCCATCTCTATAAACATGAAAATATCTACACTGCCATCTCCATAAAGATGGAAGTATCTACTCCGCCATGTGTATAAACACGGAAATATCTACACCACCATCTGTGTAAACATGGAAATATCTACACCGCTATCTCTATAAATATGGAAATCTCTGCACTGCCATATGTAAAAACATGGAAATACCTATACAGTCATCCGTATAAACATGGAAATATCTACTATGCCATCTGTATACACATGGAAATATCTACACAGCCATCTGTATAAACATGTAAATATCTACACTGCTATCTCTATAAACATGGAAATATCTACACCGCCATCTCTATAAACATGAAAATATCTACACTGCCATCTCCATAAACATGGAACTAACTACTCCGCCATGTGTATAAACATGGAAACATCTACACTGCCATCTGTGTGAATAAGGAAATATCTACAATGCCATCTGTATAAAGATATAAATATCTGCACCGCGATCTGTATAAACATGGAAATATCTACATCGCTATCGGAGTAAATGTGGAAATACCAACACCGCTATCAGTATAAACATGGAAGTATCTACAACGCCATCTACATAAACATGGAAATACCTACACCGCAATGTCTATAACGATGGAAATACCTACACCGCTATCTCTTTAAACATGGAAATATCTACACTGCTATCTGTATAAACATGGAAATATCTACACCGCTATCTGTACAAACATGGAAATATCTACACCGCGATGTGTATAAATATGGAAATATCTACAACGCGATCTGTATAAACATGGAAATATCTACACCGCGATCTGTATAAACATGGAAATATCTTCAACACGATCTGTATAAACGTGGAAATATCTACACCGTTATCTGTATAAACATGGTAATATCTACACCACCATCTATATAAACATGGAAATATCTACACCGCCATCTGTATAAACATGGAAATATCTACAATGCCATCTGTAGAAAGATGGAAATATCTAAACCGCGATCTGTATAAACATGGAAATATCTACAGTGCCATCTCTATAAACATTGAAATATCTACACTGCCATCTGTAAAAACATGGAAATATCTACACAGTCATCTGAATAAACATGAAAATATCTACACCACCATCTGTATAAACATGGAAATACCTTCAATACCATCTGTATACACATGGAAATATCTACACAGACATCTGTATAAATATGGAAATATCTACACCGCCATCTGTATAAACATGGAAATATCTACACTGCCATCTGTAGAAAGATGGAAATATCTACACCGCTATATCTATAAATATGGAAATATCTACACCGCCATCTCTATAAACATGAAAATATCTACACTGCCATCTCCATAAAGATGGAAGTATCTACTCCGCCATGTGTATAAACACGGAAATATCTACAAAACCATCTTTGTAAACATGGAAATATCTACACAGCTATCTGTATAAACATGGAAATATCTACACCACCATCTGCATGTCCATGGAAATATCTATGCCGCCATCTGTATAAACGTGGAAATATCTACACGGCCATCTGTGTATAGATGGAAATATCAACACCGCCATCTGTACAAACATGGAAATATCTACACCGCTATCTCTATAAACATGGAAATATCTGCACTGCCATCTGTAAAAACATGGAAATACCTATACAGTCATCTGTATAAACATGGAAATATCTACAATGCCATCTGTATACACATGGAAATATCTACACAGCCATCTGTATAAACATGTAAATATCTACACTGCTATCTCTATAAACATGGAAATATCTACACCGCCATCTCTATAAACATGAAAATATCTACACTGCCATCTCCATAAACATGGAACTAACTACTCCGCCATCTGTATAAACATGGAAACATCTACACCGCCATCTGTGTCAATAAGGAAATATCTACAATGCCATCTGTATAAAGATATAAATATCTGCACCGCTATCGGTATAAACATGGAAATATCTACATCGCTATCTGAGTAAACGTGGAAATACCAACACTGCTATCGTTATAAACATGGAAATATCTACAACGCCATCTACATAAACATGGAAATATCTACACCGCAATGTCTATAAACATGGAAATACCTACACCGCTATCTCTTTAAACATGGAAATACCTACACCGCTATCTGTATAAACATGGAAATATCTACACCGCTATCTGTACAAACATGGAAATATCTACACCGCGATCTGTATAAACATGGAAATATCTACAACGCGATCTGTATAAACATGGAAATATCTACACCGCAATCTGTATAAACATGGAAATATCTACACCGCGATCTGTATAAACATGGAAATATCTTCACCACGATCTGTATAAACATGGAAATATCTACACCGCCATCTGTATAAACATGGTAATATCTACAACACCATCTATATAAACATGGAAATATCGACACCGCCATCTGTATAAACATAGAAATATCTACAATGCCATCTGTAGAAAGATGGAAATATCTACACCGCAATCTGTGTAAACACGGAAATATCTACACCGATATCTGTAAAAACATGGAAATATCTACACCGCAATCTGTATAAACATGGAAATACCTACACTGCGATCTGTATAAACATGGAAATATCTACAGTGCCATCTCTATAAACATTGAAATATCTACACTGCCATCTGTAAAAGCATGGAAATATCTACACAGTCATCTGAATAAACATGGAAATATCTACACCAACATCTGTATAAACATGGAAATACCTTCAATAACATCTGTATACACATGGAAATATCCACACAGACATCTGTATAAATATGGAAATATCTACACCGCCATCTGTATAAACATGGAAATATCTACACTGCCATCTGTAGAAAGATGGAAATATCTACACCGCTATCTCTCTAAATATGGAAATATCTACACCGCCATCTCTATAAACATGAAAATATCTACACTGCCATCTCCATAAAGATGGAAGTATCTACTCCGCCATGTGTATAAACACGGAAATATCTACACCACCATCTGTGTAAACATGGAAATATCTACACCGCCATCTGTATAAAAATGGAAATACCTACAATGCCATCTGTAGAAAGATGGAAATATCTACACCACAATCTGTGTAAACATGGAAATATCTACACCGATATCTGTAAAAACATGGAAATATCTACAACGCTATCTGTATAAACATGGAAATATCTACACCGCGATCTGTATAAACATGGAAATATCTACAGTGCCATCTCTATAAACATTGAAATATCTACACTGCCATCTGTAAAAACATGGAAATATCTGCACAGTCATCTGAATAAACATGGAAATATCTACACCACCATCTGTATAAACATGGAAATACCTTCAATACCATCTGTATACACGTGGAAATATCTACACAGACATCTGTATAAATATGGAAATATCTACACCGCCATCTGTATAAACATGGAAATATCTACACTGCCATCTGTAGAAAGATGGAAATATCTACACCGCTATCTCTATAAATATGGAAATATCTACACCGCCATCTCTATAAACATGAAAATATCTACACTGCCATCTCCATAAAGATGGAAGTATCTACTCCGCCATGTGTATAAACACGGAAATATCTACACCACCATCTGTGTAAACATGGAAATATCTACACCGCTATCTGTATAAACATGGAAATATCTACACCACCATCTGCATGTCCATGGAAATATCTATGCCGCCATCTGTATAAACATGGAAATATCTACACGGACATCTGTGTATAGATGGAAATATCAACACCGCCATCTGTACAAACATGGAAATATCTACACCGCTATCTCTATAAACATGGAAATATCTGCACTGACATCTGTAAAAACATGGAAATACCTATACAGTCATCTGTATAAACATGGAAATATCTACAATGCCATCTGTATACACATGGAAATATCTACACAGCCATCTGTATAAACATGTAAATAACTACACTGCTATCTCTATAAACATGGAAATATCTACACCGCCATCTCTATAAACATGAAAATATCTACACTGCCATCTCCATAGACATGGAACTAACTACTCCGCCATCTGTATAAACATGGAAACATCTACACCGGCATCTGTGTGAATAAGGAAATATCTACAATGCCATCTGTATAAAGATATAAATATCTGCACCGCGATCTGTATAAACATGGAAATATCTACATCGCTATCTGAGTAAACGTGGAAATACCAACACCGCTATCGGTATAAACATGGAAATATCTACAACGCCATCTACATAAACATGGAAATATCTACACCGCAATCTCTATAAACATGGAAATACCTACACCGCTATCTCTTTAAACATGGAAATATCTACACCGCAATCTGTATAAACATGGAAATATCTACACCGCTATCTGTACAAACATGGAAATATCTACACCGCGATCTGTATAAACATGGAAATATCTACAATGCGATCTGTATAAACATGGAAATATCTACACCGCGATCTGTATAAACATCGTAATATCTACACCACCGTCTATATAAATATGGAAATATCTACACCGCCATCTGTATAAACATGGAAATATCTACAATGCCATCTGTAGAAAAATGGAAATATCTACACCGCAATCTGTGTAAACATGGAAATATCTACACCGATGTCTGTAAAAACATGGAAATATCTACACCGCTATCTGTATAAACATGGAGATATCTACACCGCGATCTGTATAAACATGCAAATATCTACAGTGCCATCTCTAAACATTGAAATATCTACACTGCCATCTGTAAAAACATGGAAATATCTACACTGTCATCTGAATAAACATGGAAATACCTACACCACCATCTGTATAAACACGGAAATACCTTCAATACCATCTGTATACACATGGAAATATCTACACAGACATCTGTATAAATATGGAAATATCTACACCGCCATCTGTATAAACATGGAAATATCTACACTGCCATCTGTAGAAAGATGGAAATATCTACACCGCTATCTCTATAAATATGGAAATATCTACACCGCCATCTCTATAAACATGAAAATATCTACACTGCCATCTACATAAAGATGGAAGTATCTACTCCGCCATGTGTATAAACACGGAAATATCTACACCACCATCTGTGTAAACATGGAAATATCCACACCGCTATCTGTATAAACATGGAAATATCTACACCACCATCTGCATGTCCATGGAAATATCTATGCCGCCATCTGTGTAAACATGGAAATATCTACACGGCCATCTGTGTATAGATGGAAATATCAACACCGCCATCTGTACAAACATGGAAATATCTACACCGCTATCTCTATAAACATGGAAATACCTGCACTGCCATCTGTAAAAACATGGAAATACCTATACAGTCATCTGTATAAACATGGAAATATCTACAATGCCATCTGTATACACCTGGAAATATCTACACAGCCATCTGTATAAACATGTAAATATCTACACTGCTATCTCTATGAACATGGAAATATCTACACCGCCATCTCTATAAACATGAAAATATCTACACTGCCATCTCCATAAACATGGAACTAACTACTCCGCCATCTGTATAAACATGGAAACATCTACACCGCCATCTGTGTGAATAAGGAAATATCTACAATGCCATCTGTATAAAGATATAAATATCTGCACCGCGATCTGTATAAACATGGAAATATCTACATCGCTATCTGAGTAAACGTGGAAATACCAACACCGCTCTCGGTATAAACATGGAAATATCTACAACGCCATCTACATAAACATGGAAATATCTACACCGCAATGTCTATAAACATGGAAATACCTACACCGCTATCTCTTTAAACATGGAAATATCTACACCGCTATCTGTATAAACATGGAAATATCTACACCGCGATCTGTATAAATATGGAAATATCTACACCGCGATCGGTATAAACATGGAAATATCTTCACCACGATCTGTATAAACTTGGAAATATCTACACCGCTATCTGTATAAACATGGTAATATCTACACCACCATCTATATAAACATGGAAATAACTACACCGCCATCTGTAGAAACATGGAAATATCTACACCGCGATCTGTATAAACATGGAAATATCTACACCGCGATCTGTATAAACATGGAAATATCTTCAACACGATCTGTATAAACATGGAAATATCTACACCGCTATCTGTATAAACATGGTAATATCTACACCACCATCTATATAAACATGGAAATATCTACACCGCCATCTGTATAAACATGGAAATATCTACAATGCCATCTGTAGAAAGATGGAAATATCTACACCGCAATCTGTGTAAACATGGAAATATCTACACCAATATCTGTAAAAACATGGAAATATCTACACCGCTATCTGTATAAACATGGAAATATCTACACCGTGTTCTGTATAAACATGGAAATATCTACAGTGCCATCTCTATAAACATTGAAATATCTACACTGCCGTCTGTAAAAACATGGAAATATCTACACAGTCATCTGAATAAAAATGGAAATATCTACACCATCATCTGTATAAACATGGAAATAACTTCAATACCATCTGTATACACATGGAAATATCTACACAGACATCTGTATACATATGGAAATATCTACACCGCCATCTGCATAAACATGGAAATATCTACACTGCCATCTGTAGAAAGATGGATATATCTACAACGCTATCTCTATAAATATGGAAATATCTTCACCGCCATCTCTATAAACATGAAAATATCTACACTGCCATCTCCATAAAGATGGAAGTATCTACTCCGCCATGTGTGTAAACACGGAAATATCTACACCACCATCTGTGTAAACATGGAAATATCTACACCGCTATCTCTATAAACATGGAAATATCTGCACTGCCATCTGTAAAAACATGGAAATACCTATACAGTCATCTGTATAAACATGGAAATATCTACAATGCCATCTGTATACACATGTAAATAGGTACACAGCCATCTGTATAAACATGTAAATATCTACACTGCTAACTCTATAAACATGGAAATATCTACACCGCCATCTCTATAAACATGAAAATATCTACACTGCCATCTCCATAAACATGGAACTAACTACTCCGCCATCTGTATAAACATGGAAACATCTACATCGCCATCTGTGTGAATAAGGAAATATCTACAATGCCATCTGTATAAAGATATAAATATCTGCACCGCGATCTGTATAAACATGGAAATATCTACAACGCGATCTGTATAAACATGGAAATATCTACACCGCGATCTGTATAAACATGGAAATATCTTCAACACGATCTGTATAAACATGGAAATATCTACAACGCTATCTGTATAAACATGGTAATATCTACACCACCATCTATATAAACATGGAAATATCTACACCGCCATCTGTATAAACATGGAAATATCTACAATGCCATCTGTAGAAAGATGGAAATATCTACACCGCAATCTGTGTAAACATGGAAATATCTACACCAATATCTGTAAAAACATGGAAATATCTACACCGCTATCTGTATAAACATGGAAATATCTACACCGTGATCTGTATAAACATGGAAATATCTACAGTGCCATCTCTATAAACATTGAAATATCTACACTGCCATCTGTAAAAACATGGAAATATCTACACAGTCATCTGAATAAACATGGAAATATCTACACCACCATCTGTATAAACATGGAAATACCTTCAATACCATCTGTATACACATGGAAATATCTACACAGACATCTGTATACATATGGAAATATCTACACCGCCATCTGTATAAACATGGAAATATCTACACTGCCATCTGTAGAAAGATGGATATATCTACACCGCTATCTCTATAAATATGGAAATATCTACACCGCCATCTCTATAAACATGAAAATATCTACACTGCCATCTCCATAAAGATGGAAGTATCTACTCCGCCATGTGTATAAACACGGAAATATCTACACCACCATCTGTGTAAACATGGAAATATCTACACCGCTATCTCTATAAATATGGAAATCTCTGCACTGCCATATGTAAAAACATGGAAATACCTATACAGTCATCCGTATAAACATGGAAATATCTACTATGCCATCTGTATACACATGGAAATATCTACACAGCCATCTGTATAAACATGTAAATATCTACACTGCTATCTCTATAAACATGGAAATATCTACACCGCCATCTCTATAAACATGAAAATATCTACACTGCCATCTCCATAAACATGGAACTAACTACTCCGCCATGTGTATAAACATGGAAACATCTACACTGCCATCTGTGTGAATAAGGAAATATCTACAATGCCATCTGTATAAAGATATAAATATCTGCACCGCGATCTGTATAAACATGGAAATATCTACATCGCTATCGGAGTAAATGTGGAAATACCAACACCGCTATCGGTATAAACATGGAAGTATCTACAACGCCATCTACATAAACATGGAAATACCTACACCGCAATGTCTATAACGATGGAAATACCTACACCGCTATCTCTTTAAACATGGAAATATCTACACTGCTATCTGTATAAACATGGAAATATCTACACCGCTATCTGTACAAACATGGAAATATCTACACCGCGATGTGTATAAATATGGAAATATCTACAACGCGATCTGTATAAACATGGAAATATCTACACCGCGATCTGTATAAACATGGAAATATCTTCAACACGATCTGTATAAACGTGGAAATATCTACACCGTTATCTGTATAAACATGGTAATATCTACACCACCATCTATATAAACATGGAAATATCTACACCGCCATCTGTATAAACATGGAAATATCTACAATGCCATCTGTAGAAAGATGGAAATATCTAAACCGCGATCTGTATAAACATGGAAATATCTACAGTGCCATCTCTATAAACATTGAAATATCTACACTGCCATCTGTAAAAACATGGAAATATCTACACAGTCATCTGAATAAACATGAAAATATCTACACCACCATCTGTATAAACATGGAAATACCTTCAATACCATCTGTATACACATGGAAATATCTACACAGACATCTGTATAAATATGGAAATATCTACACCGCCATCTGTATAAACATGGAAATATCTACACTGCCATCTGTAGAAAGATGGAAATATCTACACCGCTATATCTATAAATATGGAAATATCTACACCGCCATCTCTATAAACATGAAAATATCTACACTGCCATCTCCATAAAGATGGAAGTATCTACTCCGCCATGTGTATAAACACGGAAATATCTACAAAACCATCTTTGTAAACATGGAAATATCTACACAGCTATCTGTATAAACATGGAAATATCTACACCACCATCTGCATGCCCATGGAAATATCTATGCCGCCATCTGTATAAACGTGGAAATATCTACACGGCCATCTGTGTATAGATGGAAATATCAACACCGCCATCTGTACAAACATGGAAATATCTACACCGCTATCTCTATAAACATGGAAATACCTGCACTGCCATCTGTAAAAACATGGAAATACCTATACAGTCATCTGTATAAACATGGAAATATCTACAATGCCATCTGTATACACCTGGAAATATCTACACAGCCATCTGTATAAACATGTAAATATCTACACTGCTATCTCTATGAACATGGAAATATCTACACCGCCATCTCTATAAACATGAAAATATCTACACTGCCATCTCCATAAACATGGAACTAACTACTCCGCCATCTGTATAAACATGGAAACATCTACACCGCCATCTGTGTGAATAAGGAAATATCTACAATGCCATCTGTATAAAGATATAAATATCTGCACCGCGATCTGTATAAACATGGAAATATCTACATCGCTATCTGAGTAAACGTGGAAATACCAACACCGCTCTCGGTATAAACATGGAAATATCTACAACGCCATCTACATAAACATGGAAATATCTACACCGCAATGTCTATAAACATGGAAATACCTACACCGCTATCTCTTTAAACATGGAAATATCTACACCGCTATCTGTATAAACATGGAAATATCTACACCGCGATCTGTATAAATATGGAAATATCTACACCGCGATCGGTATAAACATGGAAATATCTTCACCACGATCTGTATAAACTTGGAAATATCTACACCGCTATCTGTATAAACATGGTAATATCTACACCACCATCTATATAAACATGGAAATAACTACACCGCCATCTGTAGAAACATGGAAATATCTACACCGCGATCTGTATAAACATGGAAATATCTACACCGCGATCTGTATAAACATGGAAATATCTTCAACACGATCTGTATAAACATGGAAATATCTACACCGCTATCTGTATAAACATGGTAATATCTACACCACCATCTATATAAACATGGAAATATCTACACCGCCATCTGTATAAACATGGAAATATCTACAATGCCATCTGTAGAAAGATGGAAATATCTACACCGCAATCTGTGTAAACATGGAAATATCTACACCAATATCTGTAAAAACATGGAAATATCTACACCGCTATCTGTATAAACATGGAAATATCTACACCGTGTTCTGTATAAACATGGAAATATCTACAGTGCCATCTCTATAAACATTGAAATATCTACACTGCCGTCTGTAAAAACATGGAAATATCTACACAGTCATCTGAATAAAAATGGAAATATCTACACCATCATCTGTATAAACATGGAAATAACTTCAATACCATCTGTATACACATGGAAATATCTACACAGACATCTGTATACATATGGAAATATCTACACCGCCATCTGCATAAACATGGAAATATCTACACTGCCATCTGTAGAAAGATGGATATATCTACAACGCTATCTCTATAAATATGGAAATATCTTCACCGCCATCTCTATAAACATGAAAATATCTACACTGCCATCTCCATAAAGATGGAAGTATCTACTCCGCCATGTGTGTAAACACGGAAATATCTACACCACCATCTGTGTAAACATGGAAATATCTACACCGCTATCTCTATAAACATGGAAATATCTGCACTGCCATCTGTAAAAACATGGAAATACCTATACAGTCATCTGTATAAACATGGAAATATCTACAATGCCATCTGTATACACATGTAAATAGGTACACAGCCATCTGTATAAACATGTAAATATCTACACTGCTAACTCTATAAACATGGAAATATCTACACCGCCATCTCTATAAACATGAAAATATCTACACTGCCATCTCCATAAACATGGAACTAACTACTCCGCCATCTGTATAAACATGGAAACATCTACATCGCCATCTGTGTGAATAAGGAAATATCTACAATGCCATCTGTATAAAGATATAAATATCTGCACCGCGATCTGTATAAACATGGAAATATCTACAACGCGATCTGTATAAACATGGAAATATCTACACCGCGATCTGTATAAACATGGAAATATCTTCAACACGATCTGTATAAACATGGAAATATCTACAACGCTATCTGTATAAACATGGTAATATCTACACCACCATCTATATAAACATGGAAATATCTACACCGCCATCTGTATAAACATGGAAATATCTACAATGCCATCTGTAGAAAGATGGAAATATCTACACCGCAATCTGTGTAAACATGGAAATATCTACACCAATATCTGTAAAAACATGGAAATATCTACACCGCTATCTGTATAAACATGGAAATATCTACACCGTGATCTGTATAAACATGGAAATATCTACAGTGCCATCTCTATAAACATTGAAATATCTACACTGCCATCTGTAAAAACATGGAAATATCTACACAGTCATCTGAATAAACATGGAAATATCTACACCACCATCTGTATAAACATGGAAATACCTTCAATACCATCTGTATACACATGGAAATATCTACACAGACATCTGTATACATATGGAAATATCTACACCGCCATCTGTATAAACATGGAAATATCTACACTGCCATCTGTAGAAAGATGGATATATCTACACCGCTATCTCTATAAATATGGAAATATCTACACCGCCATCTCTATAAACATGAAAATATCTACACTGCCATCTCCATAAAGATGGAAGTATCTACTCCGCCATGTGTATAAACACGGAAATATCTACACCACCATCTGTGTAAACATGGAAATATCTACACCGCTATCTCTATAAATATGGAAATCTCTGCACTGCCATATGTAAAAACATGGAAATACCTATACAGTCATCCGTATAAACATGGAAATATCTACTATGCCATCTGTATACACATGGAAATATCTACACAGCCATCTGTATAAACATGTAAATATCTACACTGCTATCTCTATAAACATGGAAATATCTACACCGCCATCTCTATAAACATGAAAATATCTACACTGCCATCTCCATAAACATGGAACTAACTACTCCGCCATGTGTATAAACATGGAAACATCTACACTGCCATCTGTGTGAATAAGGAAATATCTACAATGCCATCTGTATAAAGATATAAATATCTGCACCGCGATCTGTATAAACATGGAAATATCTACATCGCTATCGGAGTAAATGTGGAAATACCAACACCGCTATCGGTATAAACATGGAAGTATCTACAACGCCATCTACATAAACATGGAAATACCTACACCGCAATGTCTATAACGATGGAAATACCTACACCGCTATCTCTTTAAACATGGAAATATCTACACTGCTATCTGTATAAACATGGAAATATCTACACCGCTATCTGTACAAACATGGAAATATCTACACCGCGATGTGTATAAATATGGAAATATCTACAACGCGATCTGTATAAACATGGAAATATCTACACCGCGATCTGTATAAACATGGAAATATCTTCAACACGATCTGTATAAACGTGGAAATATCTACACCGTTATCTGTATAAACATGGTAATATCTACACCACCATCTATATAAACATGGAAATATCTACACCGCCATCTGTATAAACATGGAAATATCTACAATGCCATCTGTAGAAAGATGGAAATATCTAAACCGCGATCTGTATAAACATGGAAATATCTACAGTGCCATCTCTATAAACATTGAAATATCTACACTGCCATCTGTAAAAACATGGAAATATCTACACAGTCATCTGAATAAACATGAAAATATCTACACCACCATCTGTATAAACATGGAAATACCTTCAATACCATCTGTATACACATGGAAATATCTACACAGACATCTGTATAAATATGGAAATATCTACACCGCCATCTGTATAAACATGGAAATATCTACACTGCCATCTGTAGAAAGATGGAAATATCTACACCGCTATATCTATAAATATGGAAATATCTACACCGCCATCTCTATAAACATGAAAATATCTACACTGCCATCTCCATAAAGATGGAAGTATCTACTCCGCCATGTGTATAAACACGGAAATATCTACAAAACCATCTTTGTAAACATGGAAATATCTACACAGCTATCTGTATAAACATGGAAATATCTACACCACCATCTGCATGCCCATGGAAATATCTATGCCGCCATCTGTATAAACGTGGAAATATCTACACGGCCATCTGTGTATAGATGGAAATATCAACACCGCCATCTGTACAAACATGGAAATATCTACACCGCTATCTCTATAAACATGGAAATATCTGCACTGCCATCTGTAAAAACATGGAAATACCTATACAGTCATCTGTATAAACATGGAAATATCTACAATGCCATCTGTATACACATGGAAATATCTACACAGCCATCTGTATAAACATGTAAATATCTACACTGCTATCTCTATAAACATGGAAATATCTACACCGCCATCTCTATAAACATGAAAATATCTACACTGCCATCTCCATAAACATGGAACTAACTACTCCGCCATCTGTATAAACATGGAAACATCTACACCGCCATCTGTGTCAATAAGGAAATATCTACAATGCCATCTGTATAAAGATATAAATATCTGCACCGCTATCGGTATAAACATGGAAATATCTACATCGCTATCTGAGTAAACGTGGAAATACCAACACCGCTATCGTTATAAACATGGAAATATCTACAACGCCATCTACATAAACATGGAAATATCTACACCGCAATGTCTATAAACATGGAAATACCTACACCGCTATCTCTTTAAACATGGAAATACCTACACCGCTATCTGTATAAACCTGGAAATATCTACACCGCTATCTGTACAAACATGGAAATATCTACACCGCGATCTGTATAAACATGGAAATATCTACAACGCGATCTGTATAAACATGGAAATATCTACACCGCAATCTGTATAAACATGGAAATATCTACACCGCGATCTGTATAAACATGGAAATATCTTCACCACGATCTGTATAAACATGGAAATATCTACACCGCCATCTGTATAAACATGGTAATATCTACAACACCATCTATATAAACATGGAAATATCGACACCGCCATCTGTATAAACATGGAAATATCTACAATGCCATCTGTAGAAAGATGGAAATATCTACACCGCAATCTGTGTAAACACGGAAATATCTACACCGATATCTGTAAAAACATGGAAATATCTACACCGCAATCTGTATAAACATGGAAATACCTACACTGCGATCTGTATAAACATGGAAATATCTACACTGCCATCTGTAAAAGCATGGAAATATCTACACAGTCATCTGAATAAACATGGAAATATCTACACCAACATCTGTATAAACATGGAAATACCTTCAATAACATCTGTATACACATGGAAATATCCACACAGACATCTGTATAAATATGGAAATATCTACACCGCCATCTGTATAAACATGGAAATATCTACACTGCCATCTGTAGAAAGATGGAAATATCTACACCGCTATCTCTCTAAATATGGAAATATCTACACCGCCATCTCTATAAACATGAAAATATCTACACTGCCATCTCCATAAAGATGGAAGTATCTACTCCGCCATGTGTATAAACACGGAAATATCTACACCACCATCTGTGTAAACATGGAAATATCTACACCGCCATCTGTATAAAAATGGAAATACCTACAATGCCATCTGTAGAAAGATGGAAATATCTACACCGCAATCTGTGTAAACATGGAAACATCTACACCGATATCTGTAAAAACATGGAAATATCTACAACGCTATCTGTATAAACATGGAAATATCTACACCGCGATCTGTATAAACATGGAAATATCTACAGTGCCATCTCTATAAACATTGAAATATCTACACTGCCATCTGTAAAAACATGGAAATATCTGCACAGTCATCTGAATAAACATGGAAATATCTACACCACCATCTGTATAAACATGGAAATACCTTCAATACCATCTGTATACACGTGGAAATATCTACACAGACATCTGTATAAATATGGAAATATCTACACCGCCATCTGTATAAACATGGAAATATCTACACTGCCATCTGTAGGAAGATGGAAATATCTACACCGCTATCTCTATAAATATGGAAATATCTACACCGCCATCTCTATAAACATGAAAATATCTACACTGCCATCTCCATAAAGATGGAAGTATCTACTCCGCCATGTGTATAAACACGGAAATATCTACACCACCATCTGTGTAAACATGGAAATATCTACACCGCTATCTGTATAAACATGGAAATATCTACACCACCATCTGCATGTCCATGGAAATATCTATGCCGCCATCTGTATAAACATGGAAATATCTACACGGACATCTGTGTATAGATGGAAATATCAACACCGCCATCTGTACAAACATGGAAATATCTACACCGCTATCTCTATAAACATGGAAATATCTGCACTGACATCTGTAAAAACATGGAAATACCTATACAGTCATCTGTATAAACATGGAAATATCTACAATGCCATCTGTATACACATGGAAATATCTACACAGCCATCTGTATAAACATGTAAATAACTACACTGCTATCTCTATAAACATGGAAATATCTACACCGCCATCTCTATAAACATGAAAATATCTACACTGCCATCTCCATAGACATGGAACTAACTACTCCGCCATCTGTATAAACATGGAAACATCTACACCGGCATCTGTGTGAATAAGGAAATATCTACAATGCCATCTGTATAAAGATATAAATATCTGCACCGCGATCTGTATAAACATGGAAATATCTACATCGCTATCTGAGTAAACGTGGAAATACCAACACCGCTATCGGTATAAACATGGAAATATCTACAACGCCATCTACATAAACATGGAAATATCTACACCGCAATCTCTATAAACATGGAAATACCTACACCGCTATCTCTTTAAACATGGAAATATCTACACCGCAATCTGTATAAACATGGAAATATCTACACCGCTATCTGTACAAACATGGAAATATCTACACCGCGATCTGTATAAACATGGAAATATCTACAATGCGATCTGTATAAACATGGAAATATCTACACCGCGATCTGTATAAACATCGTAATATCTACACCACCGTCTATATAAATATGGAAATATCTACACCGCCATCTGTATAAACATGGAAATATCTACAATGCCATCTGTAGAAAAATGGAAATATCTACACCGCAATCTGTGTAAACATGGAAATATCTACACCGATGTCTGTAAAAACATGGAAATATCTACACCGCTATCTGTATAAACATGGAGATATCTACACCGCGATCTGTATAAACATGCAAATATCTACAGTGCCATCTCTAAACATTGAAATATCTACACTGCCATCTGTAAAAACATGGAAATATCTACACTGTCATCTGAATAAACATGGAAATACCTACACCACCATCTGTATAAACATGGAAATACCTTCAATACCATCTGTATACACATGGAAATATCTACACAGACATCTGTATAAATATGGAAATATCTACACCGCCATCTGTATAAACATGGAAATATCTACACTGCCATCTGTAGAAAGATGGAAATATCTACACCGCTATCTCTATAAATATGGAAATATCTACACCGCCATCTCTATAAACATGAAAATATCTACACTGCCATCTACATAAAGATGGAAGTATCTACTCCGCCATGTGTATAAACACGGAAATATCTACACCACCATCTGTGTAAACATGGAAATATCCACACCGCTATCTGTATAAACATGGAAATATCTACACCACCATCTGCATGTCCATGGAAATATCTATGCCGCCATCTGTGTAAACATGGAAATATCTACACGGCCATCTGTGTATAGATGGAAATATCAACACCGCCATCTGTACAAACATGGAAATATCTACACCGCTATCTCTATAAACATGGAAATACCTGCACTGCCATCTGTAAAAACATGGAAATACCTATACAGTCATCTGTATAAACATGGAAATATCTACAATGCCATCTGTATACACCTGGAAATATCTACACAGCCATCTGTATAAACATGTAAATATCTACACTGCTATCTCTATGAACATGGAAATATCTACACCGCCATCTCTATAAACATGAAAATATCTACACTGCCATCTCCATAAACATGGAACTAACTACTCCGCCATCTGTATAAACATGGAAACATCTACACCGCCATCTGTGTGAATAAGGAAATATCTACAATGCCATCTGTATAAAGATATAAATATCTGCACCGCGATCTGTATAAACATGGAAATATCTACATCGCTATCTGAGTAAACGTGGAAATACCAACACCGCTCTCGGTATAAACATGGAAATATCTACAACGCCATCTACATAAACATGGAAATATCTACACCGCAATGTCTATAAACATGGAAATACCTACACCGCTATCTCTTTAAACATGGAAATATCTACACCGCTATCTGTATAAACATGGAAATATCTACACCGCTATCTGTACAAACATGGAAATATCTACACCGCGATCTGTATAAACATGGAAATATCTACAACGCGATCTGTATAAAAATGGAAATATCTACACCGCGATCAGTATAAACATGGAAATATCTACACCGCGATCTGTATAAACATGGAAATATCTTCACCGCGATCTGTATAAACATGGAAATATCTACACCGCTATCTGTATAAACATGGTAATATCTACACCGCGATCTGTATAAACATGGAAATATCTACACCGCTATCTGTATAAACATGGTAATATCTACACCACCATCTATATAAACATGGAAATATCTACACCGCCATCTGTATAAACATGGAAATATCTACAATGCCATCTGTAGAAAGATGGAAATATCTACACCGCAATCTGTGTAAACATGGAAATATCTACACCGATATCTGTAAAAACATGGAAATATCTACACCGCTATCTGTATAAACATGGAAATATCTACACCGCGATCTGTATAAACATGGAAATATCTACAGTGCCATCTCTATAAACATTGAAATATCTACACTGCCATCTGTAAAAACATGGAAATATCTACACAGTCATCTGAATAAACATGGAAATATCTACACCACCATCTGTATAAACATGGAAATACCTTCAATACCATCTGTATACACATGGAAATATCTTCACAGACATCTGTATAAATATGGAAATATCTACACCGCCATCTGTATAATCTTGGAAATATCTACACTGCCATCTCCATAAAGATTTAAGTATCTACTCCGCCATGTGTATAAACACGGAAATATCTACACCACCATCTGTGTAAACATGGAAATATCTACACCGCTATCTGTATAAACATGGAAATATCTACACAACCATCTGCATGTCCATGGAAATATCTATGCCGCCATCTATATAGACATGGAAATATCTACACGGCCATCTGTGTATAGATGGAAATATCAACACCGCCATCTGTACAAACATGGAAATATCTACACCGCTATCTCTATAAACATGGAAATATCTGCACTGCCATCTGTAAAAACATGGAAATACCTATACAGTCATCTGTATAAACATGGAAATATCTACAATGCCATCTGTATACACATGGAAATATCTACACAGCTATCTGTATAAACATGTAAATATCTACACTGCTATCTCTATAAACATGGAAATATCTACACCGCCATCTCTATAAACATGAAAATATCTACACTGCCATCTCCATAAACATGGAACTAACTACTCCGCCATCTGTATAAACATGGAAACATCTACACCGCCATCTGTGTGAATAAGGAAATATCTACAATGCCATCTGTATAAAGATATAAATATCTGCCCCGCGATCTGTATAAACATGGAAATATCTACATCGCTATCTGAGTAAATGTGGAAATACCAACACCGCTATCGGTACAAACATGGAAATATCTACAACGCCATCTACATAAACATGTAAATATCTACACCACAATGTCTATAAACATGGAAATACCTACACCGCTATCTCTTTAAACATGGAAATATCTATACCGCTATCTGTATAAACATGGAAATATCTACACCGCTATCTGTACAAACATGGAAATATCTACACCGCAATCTGTATAAACATGGAAATATGTACAACGCGATCTGTATAAACATGGAAATATCTACACCGCGATCTGTATAAACATGGAAATATCTTCACCGCGATCTGTATAAACATGGAAATATCTACACCGCTATCTGTATAAACATGGTAATATCTACACCACCATCTATATAAACATGGAAATATCTACACCGCCATCTGTATAAACATGGAAATATCTACAATGCAATCTGTAGAAAGATGGAAATATCTACACCGCAATCTGTGTAAACATGGAAATATCTACACCGATATCTGTAAAAACATGGAAATATCTACACCGCTATCTGTATAAACATGGAAATATCTACACCGCGATCTGTATAAACATGGAAATATCTACAGTGCCATCTCTATAAACATTGAAATATCTACACTGCCATCTGTAAAAACATGGAAATATCTACACAGTCATCTGAATAAACATGGAAATATCTACACCACCATCTGTATAAACATGGAAATACCTTCAATACCATCTGTGTACACATGGAAATATCTACACAGACATCTGTATAAATATGGAAATATCTACACCGCCATCTGTATAAACATGGAAATATCTACACTGCCATCTGTAGAAAGATGGAAATATCTACACCGCTATCTCTATAAATCTGGAAATATCTACACCGCCATCTCTATAAACATGAAAATATCTACACTGCCATCTCCATAAAGATGGAAGTATCTACTCCGCCATGTGTATAAACACGGAAATATCTACACCACCATCTGTGTAAACATGGAAATATCAACACCGCTATCTGTATAAACATGGAAATATCTACACCACCATCTGCATGTCCATGGAAATATCTATGCCGCCATCTGTATAGGCATGGAAATATCTACACGGCCATCTGTGTATAGATGGAAATATCAACACCGCCATCTGTACAAACATGGAAATATCTACACCGCTATCTCTATAAACATGGAAATATCTGCACTGCCAACTGTAAAAACATGGAAATACCTATACAGTCATCTGTATAAACATGGAAATATCTACAATGCCATCTGTATACACATGGAAATATCTACACAGCCATCTGTATAAACAAGTAAATATCTACACTGCTATCTTTATAAACATGGAAATATCTATACCGCCATCTCTATAAACATGAAAATATCTACACTGCCATCTCCATAAACATGGAACTAACTACACCGCCATCTGTATAAACATGGAAACATCTACACCGCCATCTGTGTGAATAAGGAAATATCTACAATGCCATCTGTATAAAGATATAAATATCTGCACCGCGATCTGTATAAACATGGAAATATCTACATCGTTATCTGAGTAAACGTGGAAATACCAACACCGCTATCGGTAAAAAACATGGAAATATCTACAACGCCATCTACATAAACATGGAAATATCTAAACCGCAATGTCTATAAACATGGAAATACCTACACCGCTATCTCTTTAAAAATGGAAATATCTACACCGCTATCTGTATAAACATGGAAATATCTACACCGCTATCTGTTCAAACATGGAAATATCTACACGGCGATCTGTATAAACATGGAAATATCTACAACGCGATCTGTATAAACATGGAAATATCTACACCGCAATCTGTATAAACATGGAAATATCTACACCGCGATCTGTATAAAAATGGAAATATCTTCACCACGATCTGTATAAACATGGAAATATCTACACCGCTATCTGTATAAACATGGTAATATCTACACCACCATCTATATAAACATGGAAATATCTACACCGCCATCTGTATAAACATGGAAATATCTACAATGCCATCTGTAGAAAGATGGAAATATCTACACCGCAATCTGTGTAAACATGGAAATAACTACACCGATATCTGTAAAAACATGGAAATATCTACAACGCTATCTGTATAAACAGGGAAATATCTACACCGCGATCTGTATAAACATGGAAATATCTACAGTGCCATCTCTATAAACATTGAAATATCTACACTGCCATCTGTAAAAACATGGAAATATCTACACAGTCATCTGAATAAACATGGAAATATCTACACCACCATCTGTATAAACATGGAAATAACTTCAATACCATCTGTATAAACATGGAAATATCTACACTGCCATCTGTAGAAAGATGGAAATATCTACACCACTATCTCTGTAAATATGGAAATATCTACACCGCCATCTCTATAAACATGAAAATATCTACACTGCCATCTCCACAAAGATGGAAGTATCTACTCCGCCATGTGTATAAACACGGAAATATCTACACCACCAACTGTGTAAACATGGAAATATCTACACCGCTATCTCTATAAACATGGAAATATCTGCACTGCCATCTGTAAAAACATGGAAATACCTATACAGTCATCTGTATAAACATGGAAATATCTACAATGCCATCTGTATACACATGGAAATATCTACACAGCCATCTGTATAAACATGTAAATATCTACACTGCTATCTCTATAAACATGGAAATATCTACACCGCCATCTCTATAAACATGAAAATATCTACACTGCCATCTCCATAAACATGGAACTAACTACTCCGCCATCTGTATAAACATGGAAACATCTAAACCGCCATCTGTGTGAATAAGGAAATATCTACAATGCCATCTGTATAAAGATATAAATATCTGCACCGCGATCTGTATAAACATGGAAATATCTACATCGCTATCTGAGTAAATGTGGAAATACCAACACCGCTATCGGTATAAACATGGAAATATCTACAACGCCATCTACATAAACATGGAAATATCTACACCGCAATGTCTATAAACATGGAAATACCTACACCGCTATCTCTTTAAACATGGAAATATCTATACCGCTATCTGTATAAACATGGAAATATCTACACCGCTATCTGTACAAACATGGAAATATCTACACCGCGATCTGTATAAACATGGAAATATCTACAACGCGATCTGTATAAACATGGAAATATCTACACCGCGATCTGTATAAACATGGAAATATCTTCACCACGATCTGTATAAACATGGAAATATCTACACCGCTATCTGTATAAACATGGTAATATCTACACCACCATCTATATAAACATGGAAATATCTACACCGCCATCTGTATAAACATGGAAATATCTACAATGCCATCTGTAGAAAGATGGAAATATCTACACCGCAATCTGTGTAAACATGGAAATATCTACACCGATATCTGTAAAAACATGGAAATATAAACACCGCTATCTGTATAAACATGGAAATATCTATACCGCGATCTGTATAAACATGGAAATATCTACAGTGCCATCTCCATAAACATTGAAATATCTACACTGCCATCTGTAAAAACATGGAAATATCTACACAGTCATCTGAATAAACATGGAAATATCTACACCACCATCTGTATAAACATGGAAATACCTTCAATACCATCTGTATACACATGGAAATATCTACACAGACATCAGTATAAATATGGAAATATCTACACCGCCATCTGTATAAACATGGAAATATCTACATTGCCATCTGTAGAAAGATGGAAATATCTACACCGATATCTCTATAAATATGGAAATATCTACACCGCCATCTCTATAAACATGAAAATATCTACACTGCCATCTCCATAAAGATGGAAGTATCTACTCCGCCATGTGTATAAACACGGAAATATCTACACCACCATCTGTGTAAACATGGAAATATCTACACCGCTATCTGTATAAACATGGAAATATCTACACCACCATCTGCATGTCCATGGAAATATCTATGCCGTCATCTGAATAAACATGGAAATATCTAAACGGCCATCTGTGTATAGATGGAAATATCAACACCGCCATCTGTACAAACATGGAAATATCTACACCGCTATCTCTATAAACATGGAAATATCTGCACTGCCATCTGTAAAAACATGGAAATACCTATACAGTCATCTGTATAAACATGGAAATATCTACAATGCCATCTGTATACACATGGAAATATCTACACAGCCATCTCTATAAACATGTAAATATCTACACTGCTATCTCTATAAACATGGAAATATCTACACCGCCATCTCTATAAACATGAAAATATCTACACTGCCATCTCCATAAACATGGAACTAACTACTCCGCCATCTGTATAAACATGGAAACATCTACACTGCCATCTGTGTGAATAAGGAAATATCTACAATGCCATCTGCATAAAGATATAAATATCTGCACCGCGATCTGTATAAACATGGAAATATCTACATCGCTATCTGAGTAAACGTGGAAATACCAACACCGCTATCGGTATAAACATGGAAATATCTACAACGCCATCTACATAAACATGGAAATATCTACACCGCAATGTCTATAAACATGGAAATACCTACACCGCTGTCTCTTTAAACATGGAAATATCTACACCGATATCTGTAAAAACATGGAAATATCTACACCGCTATCTGTATAAACATGGAAATATCTACACCGTGATCTGTATAAACATCCAAATATCTACAGTGCCATCTCTATAAACATTGAAATATCTACACTGCCATCTGTAAAAACATGGAAATATCTACACAGTCATCTGAATGAACATGGAAATATCTACACCACCATCTGTATAAACATGGAAATACCTTCAATACCATCTGTATACACATGGAAATATCTACACAGACATCTGTATAAATATGGAAATATCTACACCGCCATCTGTGTAAACATGGAAATATCTACACTGCCATCTGTAGAAAGATGGAAATATCTACACCGCTATCACTATAAATATGGAAATATCTACACCGCCATCTCTATAAACATGAAAATATCTACGCTGCCATCTCCATAAAGATGGAAGTATCTACACCGCCATCTGTATAAACATGGAAACATCTACACCGCCATCTGTGTGAATAAGGAAATATCTACAATGCCATCTGTATAAAGATATAAATATCTGCACCGCGATCTGTATAAACATGGAAATATCTACATCGCTATCTTAGTAAATGTGGAAATACCAACACCGCTATCGGTATAAACATGGAAATATCTACAATGCAATCTACATAAACATGGAAATATCTACACCGCAATGTCTATAAACATGGAAATATCTACACCGCTATCTCTTTAAACATGGAAATATCTACACCGCTATCTGTATAAACATGGAAATATCTACACCGCTATCTGTACAAACATGGAAATATCTACACCACGATCTATATAAACATGGAAATATCTACAACGCGATCTGTATAAACATGGAAATATCTACACAGCGATCTGTATAAACATGGAAATATCTACACCGCTATCTGTATAAACATGGTAATATCTACACCACCAACTATATAAACATGGAAATATCTACACCGCCATCTGTACAAACATGGAAATATCTACAATGCCGTCTGTAGAAAGATGGAAATATCTACACCGCAATCTGTGTAAACATGGAAATATCTACACCGTTATCTGTAAAAACATGGAAATATCTACACCGTTATCTGTATAAACATGGAAATATCTACACCGCCATCTTTATAAACATGGAAATATCTACAGTGCCATCTCTATAAACATTGAAATGTCTACACTGCCGTCTGTAAAAACATGGAAATATCTACACAGTCATCTGAATAAACATGGAAATATCTACACCACCATCTGTATAAACATGGAAATACCTTCAATACCATCTGTATACACATGGAAATATCTACACAGACATCTGTATAAATATGGAAATATCTACACCGCCATCTGTATAAACATGGAAATATCTACACTGCCATCTGTAGAAAGATGGAAATATCTACACCGCTATCTCTGTAAATATGGAAATATCTACACCGCCATCTCTAAAAACATGAAAATATCTACACTGCCATCTCCATAAAGATGGAAGTATCTACTCCGCCATGTGTATAAACACGGAAATATTTACACCACCATCTGTGTAAACATGGAAATATCTACAACGCTATCTGTATATACATGGAAATAACTACACCACCATCTGCATGTCCATGGAAATATCTATGCCGCCATCTGTATAAACATGGAAATATCTACACGGCCATCTGTGTATAGATGGAAATATCAACACCGCCATCTGTACAAACATGGAAATATCTACACCGCTATGTCTATAAACATGGAAATATCTGCACTGCCATCCGTAAAAACATGGAAATAGCTATACAGTCATCTGTATAAACATGGAAATATCTACAATGCCATCTGTATACACATGGAAATATCTACACAGCCATCTGTATAAACATGTAAATATCTACACTGCTATCTCTATAAACATGGAAATAACTACACCGCCATCTCTATAAACATGAAAATATCTACACTGCCATCTCCATAAACATGGAAATAACTACTCCGCCATCTGTATAAACATGGAAACATCTACACCGCCATCTGTGTGAATAAGGAAATATCTACAATGCCATCTGTATAAAGATATAAATATCTGCACCGCGATCTGTATAAACATGGAAATATCTACATCGCTATCTGAGTAAACGTGGAATTACCAACACCGCTATCGGTATAAACATGGAAATATCTACAACGCCATCTACATAAACATGGAAATATCTACACCGCAATGTCTATAAACTTGGAAATACCTACACCGCTATCTCTTTAAACATGGAAATATCTACACCGCAATCTGTGTAAACATGGAAATATCTACACCGATATCTGTAAAAACATGGAAATATCTACACCGCTATCTGTATAAACATGAAAATATCTACACCGTGATCTGTATAAACATGGAAATATCTACAGTGCCATCTCTATAAACATTGAAATATCTACACTGCCATCTGTAAAAACATGGAAATAACTACACAGTCATCTGAATAAACAGGGAAATATCTACACCACCATCTGTATAAACATGGAAATACCTTCAATACCATCTCTATACACATGGAAATATCTACACAGACATCTGTATAAATATGGAAATATCTACACCGCCGTCTGTATAAACATGGAAATATCTACACTGCCATCTGTAGAAAGATGGAAATATCTACACCGCTATCTCTATAAATATGGAAATATCTACACCGCCATCTCTATAAACATGAAAATATCTACACTGCCATCTCCATAAAGATGGAAGTAACTACACCGCCATCTGTATAAACATGGAAACATCTACACCGGCATCTGTGTGAATAAGGAAATATCTACAATGCCATCAGTATAAAGATATAAATATCTGCACCGTGATCTGTATAAACATGGAAATATCTACATCGCTATCTGAGTAAACGTGGAAATACCAACACCACTATCGGTATAAACATGGAAATATCTACAACGCCATCTACATAAACATGGAAATATCTACACCGCAATGTCTATAAACATGGAAATAAGTACACCGCTATCTCTTTAAACATGGAAATATCTACACCGCTATCTGTATAAACATGGAAATATCTACACCGCTATCTGTACAAACATGGAAATAACTACACCGCGATCTGTATAAACATGGAAATATCTACAACGCGATCTGTATAAACATGGAAATATCTACACCGCGATCTGTATAAACATGGAAATATCTACACCGCGATCTGTATACACATGGAAATACCTTCACCACGATCTGTATAAACATGGAAATATCTACACCGCTATCTGTATAAACATGGTAATATCTACACCACCATCTATATAAACATGGAAATATCTACACCGCCATCTGTATAAACATGGAAATATCTACAATGCCATCTGTAAAAAGATGGAAATATCTACACCGCAATCTGTGTAAACATGGAAATATCTACACCGATATCTGTAAAAACATGGAAATATCCACACCGCTATCTGTATAAACATCGAAATATCTACACCGCGATCTGTATAAACATGGAAATATCTACAGTGCCATCTCTATAAACATTGAAATATCTACACTGCCATCTGTAAAAACATGGAAATATCTACACAGTCATCTGAATAAACATGGAAATATCTACACCACCATCTGTATAAACATGGAAATACCTTCAATACCATCTGTATACACATGGAAATATCTACACAGACATCTGTATAAATATGGAAATATCTACACCGCCATCTGTATAAACATGGAAATATCTACACTTCCATCTGTATAAACATGGAAATATCTAAACTGCCATCTGTAGAAAGATGGAAATATCCACACCGCTATCTCTATAAATATGGAAATATCTACACTGCCTTCTCTATAAACATGAAAATATCTACACTGCCATCTCCATAAAGATGGAAATATCTACTCCGCCATGTGTATAAACACGGAAATACCTACACCACCATCTGTGTAAACATGGAAATATCTACACCGCTATCTGTATAAACATGGAAATATCTACACCACCATCTGCATGTCCATGGAAATATCTATGCCGCCATCTGTATAAACATGGAAATATCTGCACGGCCATCTGTGTATAGATGGAAATATCAACACCGCCATCTGTACAAACATGGAAATATCTACACCGCTATCTCTATAAACATGGAAATATCTGCACTGCCATCTGTAAAAACATGGAAATACCTATACAGTCATCTGTATAAACATGGAAGTATCTACAATGCCATCTGTATACACACGGAAATATCTACACAGACATCTGTATAAACATGTAAATATCTACACTGCTATCTCTATAAACATGGAAATATCTACACCGCCATCTCTATAAACATGAAAATATCTACACTGCCATCTCCATAAACATGGAACTAACTACTCCGCCATCTGTATAAACATGGAAACATCTACACCGCCATCTCTGTGAATAAGGAAATATCTACAATGTCATCTGTATGAAGATATAAATAACTGCACCGCGATCTGTATAAACATGGAAATATCTACATCGCTATCTGAGTAAACGTGGAAATACCAACACCGCTATCGGTATAAACATGGAAATATCTACAACGCCATCTTCATAAACATGGAAATATCTACACCGCAATGTCTACAAACATGGAAATACCTACACCGCTATCTCTTTAAACATGGAAATATCTACACCGCTATCTGTATAAATATGGAAATATCTACACCGCTATCTGTACAAACATGGAAATATCTACACCGCGATCTGCATAAACATGGAAATATCTACAACGCGATCTGTATAAACATGGAAATATCTACACCGCGATCTGTATAAACATGGAAATATCTACAACGCGATCTGTATAAACATGGAAATATCTACACCGCGATCTGTATAAACATGGAAATATCTTCACCACGATCTGTATAAACATGGAAATATCTACACCGCTATCTGTATAAACATGGTAATATCTACACCACCATCTATATAAACATGGAAATATCTACACCGCCATCTGTATAAACATGGAAATATCTACAACGCGATCTGTATAAACATGGAAATATCTACAATGCAATCTGTAGAAAGATGGAAATATCTACACCGCAATCTGTGTAAACATGGAAATATCTACACCGATATCTGTAAAAACATGGAAATATCTACACCGCTATCTGTATAAACATGGAAATATCTACACCGCGATCTGTATAAACATGGAAATATCTACAGTGCCATCTCTATAAACATTGAAATATCTACACTGCCATCTGTAAAAACATGGAAATATCTACACAGTCATCTGAATAAACATGGAAATATCTACACCACCATCTGTATAAACATGGAAATACCTTCAATACCATCTGTATACACATGGAAATATCTACACAGACATCTGTATAAATATGGAAATATCTACACCGCCATCTGTATAAACATGGAAATATCTACACTGCCATCTGTAGAAAGATGGAAATATCTACACCGCTATCTCTCTAAATATGGAAATATCTACACCGCCATCTCTATAAACATGAAAATATCTACACTGCCATCTCCATAAAGATGGAAGTATCTACTCCGCCATGTGTATAAACTCGGAAATATCTACACCACCATCTATATAAACATGGAAATATCTACACCGCCATCTGTATAAACATGGAAATATCTACAATGCCATCTGTAGAAAGATGGAAATATCTACACCGCAATCTGTGTAAACATGGAAATATCTACACCGATATCTGTAAAAACATGGAAATATCTACACCGCTATCTGTATAAACATGGAAATATCTACACCGATATCTGTAAAAACATGGAAATATCTACACCGCTATCTGTATAAACATGGAAATATCTACACCGCGATCTGTATAAACATGGAAATATCTTCAGTGCCATCTCTATAAACATTGAAATATCTACACTGCCATCTGTTAAAACATGGAAATATCTACACAGTCATCTGAATAAACATGGAAATATCTACACCACCATCTGTATAAACATGGAAATACCTTCAATACCATCTGTATACACATGGAAATATCTACACAGACATCTGTATAAATATGGAAATATCTGCACCGCCATCTGTATAAACATGGAAATATCTACACTGCCATCTGTAGAAAGATGGAAATATCTACACCGCTATCTCTATAAATATGGAAATATCTACACCGCCATCTCTATAAACATCAAAATATCTACACTGCCATCTCCATAAAGATGGAAGTATCTACTCCGCCATGTGTATAAACACGGAAATATCTACACCATCATCTGTGTAAACATGGAAATATCTACACCGCTATCTGTATAAACATGGAAATATCTACACCACCATCTGCATGTCCATGGAAATATCTATGCCGCCATCTGTATAAACATGGAAATATCTACACGGCCATCTGTGTATAGATGGAAATATCAACACCGCCATCTGTACAAACATGGAAATATCTACACCGCTATCTCTATAAACATGGAAATATCTGCACTGCCATCTGTAAAAACATGGAAATACCTATACAGTCATCTGTATAAACATGGAAATATCTACAATGCCATCTGTATACACATGGAAATATCTACACAGCTATCTGTATAAACATGTAAATATCTACACTGCTATCTCTATAAACATGGAAATATCTACACCGCCATCTCTATAAACATGAAAATATCTACACTGCCATCTCCATAAACATGGAACTAACTACTCCGCCACCTGTATAAACATGGAAACATCTACACCGCCATCTGTGTGAATAAGGAAATATCTACAATGCCATCTGTATAAAGATATAAATATCTGCACCGCGATCTGTATAAACATGGAAATATCTACATCGCTATCTGAGTAAACGTGGAAATACCAACACCGCTATCGGTATAAACATGGAAATATCTACAACGCCATCTACATAAACATGGAAATATCTACACCGCAATGTCTATAAACATGGAAATACCTACATCGCTGTCTCTTTAAACATGGAAATATCTACACCGATATCTGTAAAAACATGGAAATATCTACACCGTTATCTGTATAAACATGGAAATATCTACACCGCCATCTGTATAAACATGGAAATACCTTCAATACCATCTGTATACACATGGAAATATCTACACAGACATCTGTATAAATATGGAAATATCTACACCGCCATCTGTATAAACATGGAAATATCTACACTGCCATCTGTAGAAAGATGGAAATATCTACACCGCTATCTCTGTAAATATGGAAATATCTACACCGCCATCTCTATAAACATGAAAATATCTACACTGCCATCTCCATAAAGATGGAAGTATCTACTCCGCCATGTGTATAAACACGGAAATATTTACACCACCATCTGTGTAAACATGGAAATATCTACACCACTATCTGTATACACATGGAAATATCTACACCACCATCTGCATGTCCATGGAAATATCTATGCCGCCATCTGTATAAACATGGAAATATCTACACGGCCATCTGTGTATAGATGGAAATATCAACACCGCCATCTGTACAAACATGGAAATATCTACACCGCTATGTCTATAAACATGGAAATATCTGCACTGCCATCCGTAAAAACATGGAAATAGCTATACAGTCATCTGTATAAACATGGAAATATCTACAATGCCATCTGTATACACATGGAAATATCTACACAGCCATCTGTATAAACATGTAAATATCTACACTGCTATCTCTATAAACATGGAAATAACTACACCGCCATCTCTATAAACATGAAAATATCTACACTGCCATCTCCATAAACATGGAACTAACTACTCCGCCATCTGTATAAACATGGAAACATCTACACCGCCATCTGTGTGAATAAGGAAATATCTACAATGCCATCTGTATAAAGATATAAATATCTGCACCGCGATCTGTATAAACATGGAAATATCTACATCGCTATCTGAGTAAACATGGAATTACCAACACCGCTATCGGTATAAACATGGAAATATCTACAACGCCATCTACATAAACATGGAAATATCTACACCGCAATGTCTATAAACTTGGAAATACCTACACCGCTATCTCTTTAAACATGGAAATATCTACACCGCAATCTGTGTAAACATGGAAATATCTACACCGATATCTGTAAAAACATGGAAATATCTACACCGCTATCTGTATAAACATGGAAATATCTACACCGTGATCTGTATAAACATGGAAATATCTACAGTGCCATCTCTATAAACATTGAAATATCTACACTGCCATCTGTAAAAACATGGAAATAACTACACAGTCATCTGAATAAACAGGGAAATATCTACACCACCATCTGTATAAACATGGAAATACCTTCAATACCATCTGTATTCACATGGAAATATCTACACAGACATCTATATAAATATGGAAATATCTACACCGCCATCTGTATAAACATGGAAATATCTACACTGCCATCTGTAGAAAGATGGAAATATCTACACCGCTATCTCTATAAATATGGAAATATCTACACCGCCATCTCTATAAACATGAAAATATCTACACTGCCATCTCCATAAAGATGGAAGTAACTACACCGCCATCTGTATAAACATGGAAACATCTACACCGGCATCTGTGTGAATAAGGAAATATCTACAATGCCATCTGTATAGAGATATAAATATCTGTACCGCGATCTGTATAAACATGGAAATATCTACATCGCTATCTGAGTAAACGTGGAAATACCAACACCGCTATCGGTATAAACATGGAAATATCTACAACGCCATCTACATAAACATGGAAATATCTACACCGCAATGTCTATAAACATGGAAATACCTACACTGCTATCTCTTTAAACATGGAAATATCTACACCGCAATCTGTATATACATCGAAATATTTACACCGCTATCTGTACAAACATGGAAATATCTACACCGTGATCTGTATAAACATGGAAATATCTACAACGGGATCTGTATAAACATGGAAATATCTACACCGCGATCTGTATAAACATGGAAATATCTACACCGCGATCTGAATAAACATGGAAATATATTCACCACGATCTGTATAAACATGGAAATATCTACACCGCTATCTGTATAAACATGGTAATATCTACACCACCATCTATATAAACATGGAAATATCTACACCACCATCTGTATAAACATGGAAATATCTACAATGCCATCTGTAGAAAGATGGAAATATCTACACCGCAATCTGTGTAAACATGGAAATATCTACACCGATATCTGTAAAAACATGGAAATATCTATACCGCTATCTGTATAAACATGGAAATATCTACACCGCGATCTGTATAAACATGGAAATATCTACAGTGCCATCTCTGTAAACATTGAAATATCTACACTGCCATCTGTATAAACATGGAAATATCTACACAGTCATCTGAATGAACATGGAAATATCTACACCACCATCTGTATAAACATGGAAATACCTTCAGTACCATCTGTATACACATGGAAATATCTACACAGACATCTGTATAAATATGGAAATATCTACAACGCCATCTGTATAAACATGGACATATCTACACTGCCATCTGTAGAAAGATGGAAATATGTACACCGCTATCTCTATAAATATGGAAATATCTACACCGCCATCTCTATAAACATGAAAATATCTACACTGCCATCTCCATAAAGATGGAAATATCTACTCCGCCATGTGTATAAACACCGAAATATCTACACCACCATCTGTGTAAACATGGAAATATCTACACCGCTATCTGTATAAACATGGAAATATCTACACCACCATCTGCATGTCCATGGAAATATCTATGCCGCCATCTGTATAAACATGGAAATATCTACATGGCCATCTGTGTATAGATGGAAATATCAACACCGCCATCTGTACAAACATGGAAATATCTACACCGCTATCTCTATAAACATGGAAATATCTGCACTGCCATCTGTAAAAACATGGAAATACCTATACAGTCATCTGTATAAACATGGAAATATCTACAATGCCATCTGTAGAAATATGGAAATATCTACACCGCAATCTTTGTAAACATGGAAATATCTACACCGATATCTGTAAAAACATGGAAATATCTACACCGCTATCTGTATAAACATGGAAATATCTACACCGCGATCTGTATAAACATGGAAATGTCTACAGTGCCATCTCTATAAATATTGAAATATCTACACTGCCATCTGTAAAAACATGGAAATATCTACACAGTCATCTGAATAAACATGGAAATATCTACACCACCATGTGTATAAACATGGAAATACCTTCAATACCGTCTGTATACACATGGAAATATCTACACAGCCATCTGTATTATCATGTAAATATCTACACTGCTATCTCTATAAACATGGAAATATCTACACCGCCATCTCTATAAACATGAAAATATCTACACTGCCATCTCCATAAACATGGAACTAACTACTCCGCCATCTGTATAAACATGGAAACATCTACACCGCCATCTGTGTGAATAAGGAAATATCTACAATGCCATCTGTATAAAGATATAAATATCTGCACCGCGGTCTGTATAAACATGGAAATATCTACATCGCTATCTGAGTAAACGTGGAAATACCAACACCGCTATCGGTATAAACATGGAAATATCTACAACGCCATCTACATAAACATGGAAATATCTACACCACAATGTCTATAAACATGGAAATACCTATACCGCTATCTCTTTAAACATGGAAATATCTTCGCCATGATTTGTATAAACATGGAAATATCTACACCGCTATCTGTATAAACATGGTAATATCTACACCACCATCTATATAAACATGGAAATATCTACACCGCCATCTGTATAAACATGGAAATATCTACAATAACATCTGTAGAAAGATGGAAATATCTACACCGCAATCTGTGTAAACATGGAAATATCTACACCGATATCTGTAAAAACATGGAAATATCTACACCGCCATCTGTATAAACATGGAAATATCTACACCGCGATCTGTATAAACATGGAAATATCTACAGTGCCATCTCTATAAACATTGAAATATCTACACTGCCATCTGTAAGAACATGGAAATATCTACACAGTCATCTGAATAAACATGGAAATATCTACACCACCATCTGTATAAACATGGAAATACCTTCAATACCATCTCTATACACATGGAAATATCTACACAGACATCTGTATAAATATGGAAATATCTACACCGCCGTCTGTATAAACATGGAAATATCTACACTGCCATCTGTAGAAAGATGGAAATATCTACACCGCTATCTCTATAAATATGGAAATATCTACACCGCCATCTCTATAAACATGAAAATATCTACACTGCCATCTCCATAAAGATGGAAGTAACTACACCGCCATCTGTATAAACATGGAAACATCTACACCGGCATCTGTGTGAATAAGGAAATATCTACAATGCCATCAGTATAAAGATATAAATATCTGCACCGTGATCTGTATAAACATGGAAATATCTACATCGCTATCTGAGTAAACGTGGAAATACCAACACCACTATCGGTATAAACATGGAAATATCTACAACGCCATCTACATAAACATGGAAATATCTACACCGCAATGTCTATAAACATGGAAATAAGTACACCGCTATCTCTTTAAACATGGAAATATCTACACCGCTATCTGTATAAACATGGAAATATCTACACCGCTATCTGTACAAACATGGAAATAACTACACCGCGATCTGTATAAACATGGAAATATCTACAACGCGATCTGTATAAACATGGAAATATCTACACCGCGATCTGTATAAACATGGAAATATCTACACCGCGATCTGTATACACATGGAAATACCTTCACCACGATCTGTATAAACATGGAAATATCTACACCGCTATCTGTATAAACATGGTAATATCTACACCACCATCTATATAAACATGGAAATATCTACACCGCCATCTGTATAAACATGGAAATATCTACAATGCCATCTGTAAAAAGATGGAAATATCTACACCGCAATCTGTGTAAACATGGAAATATCTACACCGATATCTGTAAAAACATGGAAATATCCACACCGCTATCTGTATAAACATCGAAATATCTACAACGCGATCTGTATAAACATGGAAATATCTACAGTGCCATCTCTATAAACATTGAAATATCTACACTGCCATCTGTAAAAACATGGAAATATCTACACAGTCATCTGAATAAACATGGAAATATCTACACCACCATCTGTATAAACATGGAAATACCTTCAATACCATCTGTATACACATGGAAATATCTACACAGACATCTGTATAAATATGGAAATATCTACACCGCCATCTGTATAAACATGGAAATATCTACACTTCCATCTGTATAAACATGGAAATATCTAAACTGCCATCTGTAGAAAGATGGAAATATCCACACCGCTATCTCTATAAATATGGAAATATCTACACTGCCTTCTCTATAAACATGAAAATATCTACACTGCCATCTCCATAAAGATGGAAATATCTACTCCGCCATGTGTATAAACACGGAAATACCTACACCACCATCTGTGTAAACATGGAAATATCTACACCGCTATCTGTATAAACATGGAAATATCTACACCACCATCTGCATGTCCATGGAAATATCTATGCCGCCATCTGTATAAACATGGAAATATCTGCACGGCCATCTGTGTATAGATGGAAATATCAACACCGCCATCTGTACAAACATGGAAATATCTACACCGCTATCTCTATAAACATGGAAATATCTGCACTGCCATCTGTAAAAACATGGAAATACCTATACAGTCATCTGTATAAACATGGAAGTATCTACAATGCCATCTGTATACACACGGAAATATCTACACAGACATCTGTATAAACATGTAAATATCTACACTGCTATCTCTATAAACATGGAAATATCTACACCGCCATCTCTATAAACATGAAAATATCTACACTGCCATCTCCATAAACATGGAACTAACTACTCCGCCATCTGTATAAACATGGAAACATCTACACCGCCATCTCTGTGAATAAGGAAATATCTACAATGTCATCTGTATGAAGATATAAATAACTGCACCGCGATCTGTATAAACATGGAAATATCTACATCGCTATCTGAGTAAACGTGGAAATACCAACACCGCTATCGGTATAAACATGGAAATATCTACAACGCCATCTTCATAAACATGGAAATATCTACACCGCAATGTCTACAAACATGGAAATACCTACACCGCTATCTCTTTAAACATGGAAATATCTACACCGCTATCTGTATAAATATGGAAATATCTACACCGCTATCTGTACAAACATGGAAATATCTACACCGCGATCTGTATAAACATGGAAATCTCTACAACGCGATCTGTATAAACATGGAAATATCTACACCGCGATCTGTATAAACATGGAAATATCTACAACGCGATCTGTATAAACATGGAAATATCTACACCGCGATCTGTATAAACATGGAAATATCTTCACCACGATCTGTATAAACATGGAAATATCTACACCGCTATCTGTATAAACATGGTAATATCTACACCACCATCTATATAAACATGGAAATATCTACACCGCCATCTGTATAAACATGGAAATATCTACAACGCGATCTGTATAAACATGGAAATATCTACAATGCAATCTGTAGAAAGATGGAAATATCTACACCGCAATCTGTGTAAACATGGAAATATCTACACCGATATCTGTAAAAACATGGAAATATCTACACCGCTATCTGTATAAACATGGAAATATCTACACCGCGATCTGTATAAACATGGAAATATCTACAGTGCCATCTCTATAAACATTGAAATATCTACACTGCCGTCTGTAAAAACATGGAAATATCTACACAGTCATCTGAATAAACATGGAAATATCTACACCACCATCTGTATAAACATGGAAATACCTTCAATACCATCTGTATACACATGGAAATATCTACACAGACATCTGTATAAATATGGAAATATCTACACCGCCATCTGTATAAACATGGAAATATCTACACTGCCATCTGTAGAAAGATGGAAATATCTACACCGCTATCTCTCTAAATATGGAAATATCTACACCGCCATCTCTATAAACATGAAAATATCTACACTGCCATCTCCATAAAGATGGAAGTATCTACTCCGCCATGTGTATAAACTCGGAAATATCTACACCACCATCTGTGTAAACATGGAAATATCTACACTGCTATCTGTATAAACATGGAAATATCTACACCACCATCTGTATGTCCATGGAAATATCTATGCCGCCATCTGTATAAACATGGAAATATCTACACGGCCATCTGTGTATAGATGGAAATATCAACACCGCCATCTGTACAAACATGGAAATATCTACACCGCTATCTCTATAAACATGGAAATATCTGCACTGCCATCTGTAAAAACATGGAAATACCTATACAGTCATCTGTATAAACATGGAAATATCTACAATGCCATCTGTATACACATGGAAATATCTACACAGCCATCTGTATAAACATGTAAATATCTACACTGCTATCTCTATAAACATGGAAATATCTACACCGCCATCTCTATAAACATGAAAATATCTACACTGCCATCTCCATAAACATGGAACTAACTACTCCGCCATCTGTATAAACATGGAAACATCTACACCGGCATCTGTGTGAATAAGGAAATATCTACAATGCCATCTGTATAAAGATATAAATATCTGCACCGTGATCTGTATAAACATGGAAATATCTACATCGCTATCTGAGTAAACGTGGAAATACCAACACCGCTATCGGTATAAACATGGAAATATCTACAACGCCATCTAAATAAACATGGAAATATCTACACCGCAATGTCTATAATCATGGAAATACCTACACCGCTATCTCTTTAAACATGGAAATATCTACACCGCTATCTGTATAAACATGGAAATATCTACACCGCTATCTGTACAAACAAGGAAATATCTACACCGCGATCTGTATAAACATGGAAATATCTACAACGCGATCTGTATAAACATGGTAATATCTACACCACCATCTATATAAACATGGAAATATCTACACCGCCATCTGTATAAACATGGAAATATCTACAATGCCATCTGTAGAAAGATGGAAATATCTACACCGCAATCTGTGTAAACATGGAAATATCTACACCGATATCTGTAAAAACATGGAAATATCTACACCGCTATCTGTATAAACATGGAAATATCTACACCGATATCTGTAAAAACATGGAAATATCTACACCGCTATCTGTATAAACATGGAAATATCTACACCGCGATCTGTATAAACATGGAAATATCTACAGTGCCATCTCTGTAAACATTGAAATATCTACACTGCCATCTGTTAAAACATGGAAATATCTACACAGTCATCTGAATAAACATGGAAATATCTACACCACCATCTGTATAAACATGGAAATACCTTCAATACCATCTGTATACACATGGAAATATCTACACAGACATCTGTATAAATATGGAAATATCTGCACCGCCATCTGTATAAACATGGAAATATCTACACTGCCATCTGTAGAAAGATGGAAATATCTACACCGCTATCTCTATAAATATGGAAATATCTACACCGCCATCTCTATAAACATCAAAATATCTACACTGCCATCTCCATAAAGATGGAAGTATCTACTCCGCCATGTGTATAAACACGGAAATATCTACACCATCATCTGTGTAAACATGGAAATATCTACACCGCTATCTGTATAAACATGGAAATATCTACACCACCATCTGCATGTCCATGGAAATATCTATGCCGCCATCTGTATAAACATGGAAATATCTACACGGCCATCTGTGTATAGATGGAAATATCAACACCGCCATCTGTACAAACATGGAAATATCTACACCGCTATCTCTATAAACATGGAAATATCTGCACTGCCATCTGTAAAAACATGGAAATACCTATACAGTCATCTGTATAAACATGGAAATATCTACAATGCCATCTGTATACACATGGAAATATCTACACAGCTATCTGTATAAACATGTAAATATCTACACTGCTATCTCTATAAACATGGAAATATCTACACCGCCATCTCTATAAACATGAAAATATCTACACTGCCATCTCCATAAACATGGAACTAACTACTCCGCCACCTGTATAAACATGGAAACATCTACACCGCCATCTGTGTGAATAAGGAAATATCTACAATGCCATCTGTATAAAGATATAAATATCTGCACCGCGATCTGTATAAACATGGAAATATCTACATCGCTATCTGAGTAAACGTGGAAATACCAACACCGCTATCGGTATAAACATGGAAATATCTACAACGCCATCTACATAAACATGGAAATATCTACACCGCAATGTCTATAAACATGGAAATACCTACATCGCTGTCTCTTTAAACATGGAAATATCTACACCGATATCTGTAAAAACATGGAAATATCTACACCGTTATCTGTATAAACATGGAAATATCTACACCGCCATCTGTATAAACATGGAAATACCTTCAATACCATCTGTATACACATGGAAATATCTACACAGACATCTGTATAAATATGGAAATATCTACACCGCCATCTGTATAAACATGGAAATATCTACACTGCCATCTGTAGAAAAATGGAAATATCTACACCGCTATCTCTGTAAATATGGAAATATCTACACCGCCATCTCTATAAACATGAAAATATCTACACTGCCATCTCCATAAAGATGGAAGTATCTACTCCGCCATGTGTATAAACACGGAAATATTTACACCACCATCTGTGTAAACATGGAAATATCTACACCACTATCTGTATACACATGGAAATATCTACACCACCATCTGCATGTCCATGGAAATATCTATGCCGCCATCTGTATAAACATGGAAATATCAACACGGCCATCTGTGTATAGATGGAAATATCAACACCGCCATCTGTACAAACATGGAAATATCTACACCGCTATGTCTATAAACATGGAAATATCTGCACTGCCATCCGTAAAAACATGGAAATAGCTATACAGTCATCTGTATAAACATGGAAATATCTACAATGCCATCTGTATACACATGGAAATATCTACACAGCCATCTGTATAAACATGTAAATATCTACACTGCTATCTCTATAAACATGGAAATAACTACACCGCCATCTCTATAAACATGAAAATATCTACACTGCCATCTCCATAAACATGGAACTAACTACTCCGCCATCTGTATAAACATGGAAACATCTACACCGCCATCTGTGTGAATAAGGAAATATCTACAATGCCATCTGTATAAAGATATAAATATCTGCACCGCGATCTGTATAAACATGGAAATATCTACATCGCTATCTGAGTAAACATGGAATTACCAACACCGCTATCGGTATAAACATGGAAATATCTACAACGCCATCTACATAAACATGGAAATATCTACACCGCAATGTCTATAAACTTGGAAATACCTACACCGCTATCTCTTTAAACATGGAAATATCTACACCGCAATCTGTGTAAACATGGAAATATCTACACCGATATCTGTAAAAACATGGAAATATCTACACCGCTATCTGTATAAACATGGAAATATCTACACCGTGATCTGTATAAACATGGAAATATCTACAGTGCCATCTCTATAAACATTGAAATATCTACACTGCCATCTGTAAAAACATGGAAATAACTACACAGTCATCTGAATAAACAGGGAAATATCTACACCACCATCTGTATAAACATGGAAATACCTTCAATACCATCTGTATTCACATGGAAATATCTACACAGACATCTATATAAATATGGAAATATCTACACCGCCATCTGTATAAACATGGAAATATCTACACTGCCATCTGTAGAAAGATGGAAATATCTACACCGCTATCTCTATAAATAAGGAAATATCTACACCGCCATCTCTATAAACATGAAAATATCTACACTGCCATCTCCATAAAGATGGAAGTAACTACACCGCCATCTGTATAAACATGGAAACATCTACACCGGCATCTGTGTGAATAAGGAAATATCTACAATGCCATCTGTATAGAGATATAAATATCTGCACCGCGATCTGTATAAACATGGAAATATCTACATCGCTATCTGAGTAAACGTGGAAATACCAACACCGCTATCGGTATAAACATGGAAATATCTACAACGCCATCTACATAAACATGGAAATATCTACACCGCAATGTCTATAAACATGGAAATACCTACACTGCTATCTCTTTAAACATGGAAATATCTACACCGCAATCTGTATATACATCGAAATATTTACACCGCTATCTGTACAAACATGGAAATATCTACACCGTGATCTGTATAAACATGGAAATATCTACAATGGGATCTGTATAAACATGGAAATATCTACACCGCGATCTGTATAAACATGGAAATATCTACACCGCGATCTGAATAAACATGGAAATATATTCACCACGATCTGTATAAACATGGAAATATCTACACCGCTATCTGTATAAACATGGTAATATCTACACCACCATCTATATAAACATGGAAATATCTACACCACCATCTGTATAAACATGGAAATATCTACAATGCCATCTGTAGAAAGATGGAAATATCTACACCGCAATCTGTGTAAACATGGAAATATCTACACCGATATCTGTAAAAACATGGAAATATCTATACCGCTATCTGTATAAACATGGAAATATCTACACCGCGATCTGTATAAACATGGAAATATCTACAGTGCCATCTCTGTAAACATTGAAATATCTACACTGCCATCTGTATAAACATGGAAATATCTACACAGTCATCTGAATGAACATGGAAATATCTACACCACCATCTGTATAAACATGGAAATACCTTCAGTACCATCTGTATACACATGGAAATATCTACACAGACATCTGTATAAATATGGAAATATCTACAACGCCATCTGTATAAACATGGACATATCTACACTGCCATCTGTAGAAAGATGGAAATATGTACACCGCTATCTCTATAAATATGGAAATATCTACACCGCCATCTCTATAAACATGAAAATATCTACACTGCCATCTCCATAAAGATGGAAATATCTACTCCGCCATGTGTATAAACACCGAAATATCTACACCACCATCTGTGTAAACATGGAAATATCTACACCGCTATCTGTATAAACATGGAAATATCTACACCACCATCTGCATGTCCATGGAAATATCTATGCCGCCATCTGTATAAACATGGAAATATCTACATGGCCATCTGTGTATAGATGGAAATATCAACACCGCCATCTGTACAAACATGGAAATATCTACACCGCTATCTCTATAAACATGGAAATATCTGCACTGCCATCTGTAAAAACATGGAAATACCTATACAGTCATCTGTATAAACATGGAAATATCTACAATGCCATCTGTAGAAATATGGAAATATCTACACCGCAATCTTTGTAAACATGGAAATATCTACACCGATATCTGTAAAAACATGGAAATATCTACACCGCTATCTGTATAAACATGGAAATATCTACACCGCGATCTGTATAAACATGGAAATGTCTACAGTGCCATCTCTATAAATATTGAAATATCTACACTGCCATCTGTAAAAACATGGAAATATCTACACAGTCATCTGAATAAACATGGAAATATCTACACCACCATGTGTATAAACATGGAAATACCTTCAATACCGTCTGTATACACATGGAAATATCTACACAGCCATCTGTATTATCATGTAAATATCTACACTGCTATCTCTATAAACATGGAAATATCTACACCGCCATCTCTATAAACATGAAAATATCTACACTGCCATCTCCATAAACATGGAACTAACTACTCCGCCATCTGTATAAACATGGAAACATCTACACCGCCATCTGTGTGAATAAGGAAATATCTACAATGCCATCTGTATAAAGATATAAATATCTGCACCGCGATCTGTATAAACATGGAAATATCTACATCGCTATCTGAGTAAACGTGGAAATACCAACACCGCTATCGGTATAAACATGGAAATATCTACAACGCCATCTACATAAACATGGAAATATCTACACCACAATGTCTATAAACATGGAAATACCTATACCGCTATCTCTTTAAACATGGAAATATCTTCGCCATGATTTGTATAAACATGGAAATATCTACACCGCTATCTGTATAAACATGGTAATATCTACACCACCATCTATATAAACATGGAAATATCTACACCGCCATCTGTATAAACATGGAAATATCTACAATAACATCTGTAGAAAGATGGAAATATCTACACCGCAATCTGTGTAAACATGGAAATATCTACACCGATATCTGTAAAAACATGGAAATATCTACACCGCCATCTGTATAAACATGGAAATATCTACACCGCGATCTGTATAAACATGGAAATATCTACAGTGCCATCTCTATAAACATTGAAATATCTACACTGCCATCTGTAAGAACATGGAAATATCTACACAGTCATCTGAATAAACATGGAAATATCTACACCACCATCTGTATAAACATGGAAATACCTTCAATACCATCTGTATACACATGGAAATATCTACACAGACATCTGTATAAATATGGAAATATCTACACCGCCATCTCTATAAACATGAAAATATCTACACTGCCATCTCCATAAAGATGGAAGTATCCACTCCGCCATGTGTATAAACACGGAAATATCTACACCATCATCTGTGTAAACATGGAAATATCTATACCGCTATCTGTATAAACATGGAAATATCTACACCACCATCTTCATGTCCATGGAAATATCTATGCCGCCATCTGTATAAACATGGAAATATCCACACGGCCATCTGTGTATAGATGGAAATATCAACACCACCATCTGTACAAACATGGAAATATCTACACCGCTATCTCTATAAACATGGAAATATCTGCACTGCCATCTGTAAAAACATGGAAATACCTATACAGTCATCTGTATAAACATGGAAATATCTACAATGCCATCTGTATACACATGGAAATATCTACACAGCCATCTGTATTATCATGTAAATATCTACACTGCTATCTCTATAAACATGGAAATATCTACACCGCCATCTCTATAAACATGAAAATATCTACACTGCCATCTCCATAAACATGGAACTAACTACTCCGCCATCTGTATAAACATGGAGACATCTACACCGCCATCTGTGTGAATAAGGAAATATCTACAATGCCATCTGTATAAAGATATAAATATCTGCACCGCGATCTGTATAAACATGGAAATATCTACATCGCTATGTGAGTAAACGTGGAAATACCAACACCGCTATCGGTATAAACATGGAAATATCTACAACGCCATCTACATAAACATGGAAATATCTACACCACAATGTCTATAAACATGGAAATACCTATACCGCTATCTCTTTAAACATGGAAATATCTTCACCACGATTTGTATAAACATGGAAATATCTACACCGCTATCTGTATAAACATGGTAATATCTACACCACCATCTATATAAACATGGAAATATCTACACCGCCATCTGTATAAACATGGAAATATCTACAATAACATCTGTAGAAAGATGGAAATATCTACACCGCAATCTGTGTAAACATGGAAATATCTACACCGATATCTGTAAAAACATGGAAATATCTACACCGCCATCTGTATAAACATGGAAATATCTACACCGCGATCTGTATAAACATGGAAATATCTACAGAGCCATCTCTATAAACATTGAAATATCTACACTGCCATCTGTAAAAACATGGAAATATCTACACAGTCATCTGAATAAACATGGAAATATCTACACCACCATCTGTATAAACATGGAAATACCTTCAATACCATCTGTATACACATGGAAATATCTACACAGACATCTGTATAAATATGGAAATATCTACACCGCCATCTGTATAAACCTGGAAATATCTACACTGCCATCTGTAGAAAGATGGAAATATCTACACCGCTATCTCTATAAATATGGAAATATCTACACCGCCATCTCTATAAACATGAAAATATCTACACTGCCATCTCCATAAAGATGGAAGTATCCACTCCGCCATGTGTATAAACACGGAAATATCTACACCATCATCTGTGTAAACATGGAAATATCTACACCGCTATCTGTATAAACATGGCAATATCTACACCACCATCTTCATGTCCATGGAAATATCTATGCCGCCATCTGTATAAACTTGGAAATACCTACACGGCCATCTGTGTATAGATGGAAATATCAACACCGCCATCTGTACAAACATGGAAATATCTACACCGCTATCTCTATAAACATGGAAATATCTGCACTGCCATCTGTAAAAACATGGAAATACCTATACAGTCATGTGTATAAACATGGAAATATCTACAATGCCATCTGTATACACATGGAAATATCTACACAGCCATCTGTATTATCATGTAAATATCTACACTGCTATCTCTATAAACATGGAAATATCTACACCGCCATCTCTATAAACATGAAAATATCTACACTGCCATCTCCATAAACATGGAACTAACTACTCCGCCATCTGTATAAACATGGAAACATCTACACCGCCATCTGTGTGAATAAGGAAATATCTACAATGCCATCTGTATAAAGATATAAATATCTGCACCGCGATCTGTATAAACATGGAAATATCTACATCGCTATCTGAGTACACGTGGAAATACCAACACCGCTATCGGTATAAACATGGAAATATCTACAACGCCATCTACATAAACATGGAAATATCTACACCACAATGTCTATAAACATGGAAATACCTATACCGCTATCTCTTTAAACATGGAAATATCTTCACCACGATTTGTATACACATGGAAATATCTACACCGCTATCTGTATAAACATGGTAATATCTACACCACCATCTATATAAACATGGAAATATCTACACCGCCATCTGTATAAACATGGAAATATCTACAATAACATCTGTAGAAAGATGGAAACATCTACACCGCAATCTGTGTAAACATGGAAATATCTACACCGATATCTGTAAAAACATGGAAATATCTACACCGCCATCTGTATAAACATGGAAATATCTACACCGCGATCTGTATAAACATGGAAATATCTACAGTGCCATCTCTATAAACATTGAAATATCTACACTGCCATCTGTAAAAACATGGAAATATCTACACAGTCATCTGAATAAACATGGAAATATCTACACCACCGTCTGTATAAACATGGAAATACCTTCAATACCATCTGTATACACATGGAAATATCTACACAGACATCTGTATAAATATGGAAATATCTACACCGCCATCTGTATAAACATGGAAATATCTACACTGCCATCTGTAGAAAGATGGAAATATCTACACCGCTATCTCTATAAATATGGAAATATCTACACTGCCATCTCTATAAACATGAAAATATCTACACTGCCATCTCCATAAAGATGGAAGTATCCACTCCGCCATGTGTATAAACACGGAAATATCTACACCATCATCTGTGTAAACATGGAAATATCTACACCGCTATCTGTATAAACATGGAAATATCTACACCACCATCTTCATGTCCATGGAAATATCTATGCCGCCATCTGTATAAACATGGAAATATCTACACGGCCATCTGTGTATAGATGGAAATATCAACACCGCCATCTGTACAAACATGGAAATATCTACACCGCTATCTCTATAAACATGGAAATACCTGCACTGCCATCTGTAAAAACATGGAAATACCTATACAGTCATCTGTATAAACATGGAAATATCTACAATGCCATCTGTATACACATGGAAATATCTACACAGCCATCTGTATTATCATGTAAATATCTACACTGCTATCTCTATAAACATGGAAATATCTACACCGCCATCTCTATAAACATGAAAATATCTACACTGCCATCTCCATAAACATGGAACTAACTACTCCGCCATCTGTATAAACATGGAAACATCTACACCGCCATCTGTGTGAATAAGGAAATATCTACAATGCCATCTGTATAAAGATATAAATATCTGCACCGCGATCTGTATAAACATGGAAATATCTACATCGCTATGTGAGTAAACGTGGAAATACCAACACCGCTATCGGTATAAACATGGAAATATCTACAACACCATCTACATAAACATGGAAATATCTACACCACAATGTCTATAAACATGGAAATACCTATACCGCTATCTCTTTAAACATGGAAATATCTTCACCACGATTTGTATAAACATGGAAATATCTACACCGCTATCTGTATAAACATGGTAATATCTACACCACCATCTATATAAACATGGAAATATCTACAACGCCATCTGTATAAACATGGAAATATCTACACCGCGATCTGTATAAACATGGAAATATCTACAGTGCCATCTCTATAAACATTGAAATATCTACACTGCCATCTGTAAAAACATGGAAATATCTACACAGTCATCTGAATAAACATGGAAATATCTACAACACCATCTGTATAAACATGGAAATACCTTCAATACCATCTGTATACACATGGAAATATCTACACAGACATCTGTATAAATATGGAAATATCTACACCGCCATCTGTATAAACATGGAAATATCTACACTGCCATCTGTAGAAAGATGGAAATATCTACACCGCTATCTCTATAAATATGGAAATATCTACACCGCCATCTCTATAAACATGAAAATATCTACACTGCCATCTCCATAAAGATGGAAGTATCCACTCCGCCTTGTGCATAAACACGGAAATATCTACACCATCATCTGTGTAAACATGGAAATATCTACACCGCTATCTGTATAAACATGGAAATATCTACACCACCATCTTCATGTCCATGGAAATATCTATGCCGCCATCTGTATAAACATGGAAATATCTACACGGCCACCTGTGTATAGATGGAAATATCAACACCGCCATCTGTACAAACATGGAAATATCTACACCGCTATCTCTATAAACATGGAAATATCTGCACTGCCATCTATAAAAACATGGAAATACCTATACAGTCATCTGTATAAACATGGGAATACCTACAATGCCATCTGTATACACATGGAAATATCTACACAGCCATCTGTATTATCATGTAAATATCTACACTACTATCTCTATAAACATGGAAATATCTACACCGCCATCTCTATAAACATGAAAATATCTACACTGCCATCTCCATAAACATGGAACTAACTACTCCGCCATCTGTATAAACATGGAAACATCTACACCGCCATCTGTGTGAATAAGGAAATATCTACAATGCCATCTGTATAAAGATATAAATATCTGCACCGCGATCTGTATAAACATGGAAATATCTACATCGCTATCTGAGTAAACGTGGAAATACCAACACCGCTATCGGTATAAACATGGAAATATCTACAACGCCATCTACATAAACATGGAAATATCTACACCACAATGTCTATAAACATGGAAATACCTATACCGCTATCTCTTTAAACATGGAAATATCTTCACCACGATTTGTATAAACATGGAAATATCTACACCGCTATCTGTATAAACATGGTAATATCTACACCACCATCTATATAAACATGGAAATATCTACACCGCCATCTGTATAAACATGGAAATATCTACAATAACATCTGTAGAAAGATGGAAATATCTACACCGCAATCTGTGTAAACATGGAAATATCTACACCGATATCTGTAAAAACATGGAAATATCTACACCGCCATCTGTATAAACATGGAAATATCTACACCGCGATCTGTATAAACATGGAAATATCTACAGTGCCATCTCTATAAACATTGAAATATCTACACTGCCATCTGTAAGAACATGGAAATATCTACACAGTCATCTGAATAAACATGGAAATATCTACACCACCATCTGTATAAACATGGAAATACCTTCAATACCATCTGTATACACATGGAAATATCTACACAGACATCTGAATAAATATGGAAATATCTACACCGCCATCTGTATAAACATGGAAATATCTACACTGCCATCTGTAGAAAGATGGAAATATCTACACCGCTATCTCTATAAATATGGAAATATCTACACCGCCATCTCTATAAACATGAAAATATCTACACTGCCATCTCCATAAAGATGGAAGTATCCACTCCGCCATGTGTATAAACACGGAAATATCTACACCATCATCTGTGTAAACATGGAAATATCTATACCGCTATCTGTATAAACATGGAAATATCTACACCACCATCTTCATGTCCATGGAAATATCTATGCCGCCATCTGTATAAACATGGAAATATCTACACGGCCATCTGTGTATAGATGGAAATATCAACACCACCATCTGTACAAACATGGAAATATCTACACCGCTATCTCTATAAACATGGAAATATCTGCACTGCCATCTGTAAAAACATGGAAATACCTATACAGTCATCTGTATAAACATGGAAATATCTACAATGCCATCTGTATACACATGGAAATATCTACACAGCCATCTGTATTATCATGTAAATATCTACACTGCTATCTCTATAAACATGGAAATATCTACACCGCCATCTCTATAAACATGAAAATATCTACACTGCCATCTCCATAAACATGGAACTAACTACTCCGCCATCTGTATAAACATGGAAACATCTACACCGCCATCTGTGTGAATAAGGAAATATCTACAATGCCATCTGTATAAAGATATAAATATCTGCACCGCGATCTGTATAAACATGGAAATATCTACATCGCTATGTGAGTAAACGTGGAAATACCAACACCGCTATCGGTATAAACATGGAAATATCTACAACGCCATCTACATAAACATGGAAATATCTACACCAAAATGTCTATAAACATGGAAATACCTATACCGCTATCTCTTTAAACATGGAAATATCTTCACCACGATTTGTATAAACATGGAAATATCTACACCGCTATCTGTATAAACATGGTAATATCTACACCACCATCTATATAAACATGGAAATATCTACACCGCCATCTGTATAAACATGGAAATATCTACACCGCGATCTGTATAAACATGGAAATATCTACAGTGCCATCTCTATAAACATTGAAATATCTACACTGCCATCTGTAAAAACATGGAAATATCTACACAGTCATCTGAATAAACATGGAAATATCTACAACACCATCTGTATAAACATGGAAATACCTTCAATACCATCTGTATACACATGGAAATATCTACACAGACATCTGTATAAATATGGAAATATCTACACCGCCATCTGTATAAACATGGAAATATCTACACTGCCATCTGTAGAAAGATGGAAATATCTACACCGCTATCTCTATAAATATGGAAATATCTACACCGCCATCTCTATAAACATGAAAATATCTACACTGCCATCTCCATAAAGATGGAAGTATCCACTCCGCCTTGTGCATAAACACGGAAATATCTACACCATCATCTGTGTAAACATGGAAATATCTACACCGCTATCTGTATAAACATGGAAATATCTACACCACCATCTTCATGTCCATGGAAATATCTATGCCGCCATCTGTATAAACATGGAAATACCTACACGGCCACCTGTGTATAGATGGAAATATCAACACCGCCATCTGTACAAACATGGAAATATCTACACCGCTATCTCTATAAACATGGAAATATCTGCACTGCCATCTATAAAAACATGGAAATACCTATACAGTCATCTGTATAAACATGGGAATACCTACAATGCCATCTGTATACACATGGAAATATCTACACAGCCATCTGTATTATCATGTAAATATCTACACTGCTATCTCTATAAACATGGAAATATCTACACCGCCATCTCTATAAACATGAAAATATCTACACTGCCATCTCCATAAACATGGAACTAACTACTCCGCCATCTGTATAAACATGGAAACATCTACACCGCCATCTGTGTGAATAAGGAAATATCTACAATGCCATCTGTATAAAGATATAAATATCTGCACCGCGATCTGTATAAACATGGAAATATCTACATCGCTATCTGAGTAAACGTGGAAATACCAACACAGCTATCGGTATAAACATGGAAATATCTACAACGCCATCTACATAAACATGGAAATATCTACACCAAAATGTCTATAAACATGGAAATACCTATACCGCTATCTGTTTAAACATGGAAATATCTTCACCACGATTTGTATAAACATGGAAATATCTACACCGCTATCTGTATAAACATGGTAATATCTACACCACCATCTATATAAACATGGAAATATCTACATCGCCATCTGTATAAACATGGAAATATCTACAATAACATCTGTAGAAAGATGGAAATATCTACACCGCAATCTGTGTAAACATGGAAATATCTACACCGATATCTGTAAAAACATGGAAATATCTACACCGCCATCTGTATAAACATCGAAATATCTACACCGCGATCTGTATAAACATGGAAATATCTACAGTGCCATCTCTATAAACATTGAAATATCTACACTGCCATCTGTAAAAACATGGAAATATCTACACAGTCATCTGAATAAACATGGAAATATCTACACCACCGTCTGTATAAACATGGAAATACCTTCAATACCATCTGTATACACATGGAAATATCTACACAGACATCTGTATAAATATGGAAATATCTACACCGCCATCTGTATAAACATGGAAATATCTACACTGCCATCTGTAGAAAGATGGAAATATCTACACCGCTATCTCTATAAATATGGAAATATCTACACTGCCATCTCTATAAACATGAAAATATCTACACTGCCATCTCCATAAAGATGGAAGTATCCACTCCGCCATGTGTATAAACACGGAAATATCTACACCATCATCTGTGTAAACATGGAAATATCTACACCGCTATCTGTATAAACATGGAAATATCTACACCACCATCTTCATGTCCATGGAAATATCTATGCCGCCATCTGTATAAACATGGAAATATCTACACGGCCATCTGTGTATAGATGGAAATATCAACACCGCCATCTGTACAAACATGGAAATATCTACACCGCTATCTCTATAAACATGGAAATACCTGCACTGCCATCTGTAAAAACATGGAAATACCTATACAGTCATCTGTATAAACATGGAAATATCTACAATGCCATCTGTATACACATGGAAATATCTACACAGCCATCTGTATTATCATGTAAATATCTACACTGCTATCTCTATAAACATGGAAATATCTACACCGCCATCTCTATAAACATGAAAATATCTACACTGCCATCTCCATAAACATGGAACTAACTACTCCGCCATCTGTATAAACATGGAAACATCTACACCGCCATCTGTGTGAATAAGGAAATATCTACAATGCCATCTGTATAAAGATATAAATATCTGCACCGCGATCTGTATAATCATGGAAATATCTACATCGCTATCTGAGTAAACGTGGAAATACCAACACCGCTATCGGTATAAACATGGAAATATCTACAACGCCATCTACATAAACATGGAAATATCTACACCACAATGTCTATAAACATGGAAATACCTATACCGCTATCTCTTTAAACATGGAAATATCTTCACCACGATTTGTATAAACATGGAAATAACTACACCGCTATCTGTATAAACATGGTAATATCTACACCACCATCTATATAAACATGGAAATATCTACACCGCCATCTGTATAAACATGGAAATATCTACACTGCCATCTGTAGAAAGATGGAAGTATCTACACCGCTATCTCTATAAATATGGAAATATCTACACCGCCATCTCTATAAACATGAAAATATCTACACTGCCATCTCAATAAAGATGGAACTATCCACTCCGCCATGTGTATAAACACGGAAATATCTACACCATCATCTGTGTAAACATGGAAATATCTACACCGCTATCTGTATAAACATGGCAATATCTACACCACCATCTTCATGTCCATGGAAATATCTATGCCGCCATCTGTATAAACATGGAAATACCTACACGGCCATCTGTGTATAGATGGAAATATCAACACCACCATCTGTACAAACATGGAAATATCTACACCGCTATCTCTATAAACATGGAAATATCTGCACTGCCATCTGCAAAAACATGGAAATACCTATACAGTCATCTGTATAAACATGGAAATATCTACAATGCCATCTGTATACACATGGAAATATCTACACAGCCATCTGTATTATCATGTAAATATCTACACTGCTATCTCTATAAACATGGAAATATCTACACCGCCATCTCTATAAACATGAAAATATCTACACTGCCATCTCCATAAACATGGAACTAACTACTCCGCCATCTGTATAAACATGGAAACATCTACACCGCCATCTGTGTGAATAAGGAAATATCTACAATGCCATCTGTATAAAGATTTAAATATCTGCACCGCGATCTGTATAAACATGGAAATATCTACATCGCTATCTGAGTAAACGTGGAAATACCAACACCGCTATCGGTATAAACATGGAAATATCTACAACGCCATCTACATAAACATGGAAATATCTACACCACAATGTCTATAAACATGGAAATACCTATACCGCTATCTCTTTAAACATGGAAATATCTTCACCACGATTTGTATAAACATGGAAATATCTACACCGCTATCTGTATAAACATGGTAATATCTACACCACCATCTATATAAACATGGAAATATCTACACCGCCATCTGTATAAACATGGAAATATCTACAATAACATCTGTAGAAAGATGGAAATATCTACACCGCAATCTGTGTAAACATGGAAATATCTACACCGATATCTGTAAAAACATGGAAATATCTACACCGCCATCTGTATAAACATGGAAATATCTACACCGCGATCTGTATAAACATGGAAATATCTACAGTGCCATCTCTATAAACATTGAAATATCTACACTGCCATCTGTAAAAACATGGAAATATCTACACAGTCATCTGAATAAACATGGAAATATCTACACCACCGTCTGTATAAACATGGAAATACCTTCAATACCATCTGTATACACATGGAAATATCTACACAGACATCTGTATAAATATGGAAATATCTACACCGCCATCTGTATAAACATGGAAATATCTACACTGCCATCTGTAGAAAGATGGAAATATCTACACCGCTATCTCTATAAATATGGAAATATCTACACTGCCATCTCTATAAACATGAAAATATCTACACTGCCATCTCCATAAAGATGGAAGTATCCACTCCGCCATGTGTATAAACACGGAAATATCTACACCATCATCTGTGTAAACATGGAAATATCTACACCGCTATCTGTATAAACATGGAAATATCTACACCACCATCTTCATGTCCATGGAAATATCTATGCCGCCATCTGTATAAACATGGAAATATCTACACGGCCATCTGTGTATAGATGGAAATATCAACACCGCCATCTGTACAAACATGGAAATATCTACACCGCTATCTCTATAAACATGGAAATACCTGCACTGCCATCTGTAAAAACATGGAAATACCTATACAGTCATCTGTATAAACATGGAAATATCTACAATGCCATCTGTATACACATGGAAATATCTACACAGCCATCTGTATTATCATGTAAATATCTACACTGCTATCTCTGTAAACATGGAAATATCTACACCGCCATCTCTATAAACATGAAAATATCTACACTGCCATCTCCATAAACATGGAACTAACTACTCCGCCATCTGTATAAACATGGAGACATCTACACCGCCATCTGTGTGAATAAGGAAATATCTACAATGCCATCTGTATAAAGATATAAATATCTGCACCGCGATCTGTATAAACATGGAAATATCTACATCGCTATCTGAGTAAACGTGGAAATACCAACACCGCTATCGGTATAAACATGGAAATATCTACAACGCCATCTACATAAACATGGAAATATCTACACCACAATGTCTATAAACATGGAAATACCTATACCGCTATCTCTTTAAGCATGGAAATATCTTCACCACGATTTGTATAAACATGGAAATATCTACACCGCTATCTGTATAAACATGGTAATATCTACACCACCATCTATATAAACATGGAAATATCTACACCGCCATCTGTATAAACATGGAAATATCTACAATAACATCTGTAGAAAGATGGAAATATCTACACCGCAATCTGTGTAAACATGGAAATATCTACACCGATATCTGTAAAAACATGGAAATATCTACACCGCCATCTGTATAAACATGGAAATATCTACACCGCGATCTGTATAAACATGGAAATATCTACAGAGCCATCTCTATAAACATTGAAATATCTACACTGCCATCTGTAAAAACATGGAAATATCTACACAGTCATCTGAATAAACATGGAAATATCTACACCACCATCTGTATAAACATGGAAATACCTTCAATACCATCTGTATAAACATGGAAATATCTACACAGACATCTGTATAAATATGGAAATATCTACACCGCCATCTGTATAAACCTGGAAATATCTACACTGCCATCTGTAGAAAGATGGAAATATCTACACCGCTATCTCTATAAATATGGAAATATCTACACCGCCATCTCTATAAACATGAAAATATCTACACTGCCATCTCCATAAAGATGGAAGTATCCACTCCGCCATGTGTATAAACACGGAAATATCTACACCATCATCTGTGTAAACATGGAAATAACTACACCGCTATCTGTATAAACATGGCAATATCTACACCACCATCTTCATGTCCATGGAAATATCTATGCCGCCATCTGTATAAACATGGAAATACCTACACGGCCATCTGTGTATAGATGGAAATATCAACACCGCCATCTGTACAAACATGGAAATATCTACACCGCTATCTCTATAAACATGGAAATATCTGCACTGCCATCTGTAAAAACATGGAAATACCTATACAGTCATGTGTATAAACATGGAAATATCTACAATGCCATCTGTATACACATGGAAATATCTACACAGCCATCTGTATTATCATGTAAATATCTACACTGCTATCTCTATAAACATGGAAATATCTACACCGCCATCTCTATAAACATGAAAATATCTACACTGCCATCTCCATAAACATGGAACTAACTACTCCGCCATCTGTATAAACATGGAAACATCTACACCGCCATCTGTGTGAATAAGGAAATATCTACAATGCCATCTGTATAAAGATATAAATATCTGCACTGCGATCTGTATAAACATGGAAATATCTAAATCGCTATCTGAGTACACGTGGAAATACCAACACCGCTATCGGTATAAACATGGAAATATCTACAACGCCATCTACATAAACATGGAAATATCTACACCACAATGTCTATAAACATGGAAATACCTATACCGCTATCTCTTTAAACATGGAAATATCTTCACCACGATTTGTATAAACATGGAAATATCTACACCGCTATCTGTATAAACATGGTAATATCTACACCACCATCTATATAAACATGGAAATATCTACACCGCCATCTGTATAAACATGGAAATATCTACAATAACATCTGTAGAAAGATGGAAATATCTACACCGCAATCTGTGTAAACATGGAAATATCTACACCGATATCTGTAAAAACATGGAAATATCTACACCGCCATCTGTATAAACATGGAAATATCTACACCGCGATCTGTATAAACATGGAAATATCTACAGTGCCATCTCTATAAACATTGAAATATCTACACTGCCATCTGTAAAAACATGGAAATATCTACACAGTCATCTGAATAAACATGGAAATATCTACACCACCGTCTGTATAAACATGGAAATAACTTCAATACCATCTGTATACACATGGAAATATCTACACAGACATCTGTATAAATATGGAAATATCTACACCGCCATCTGTATAAACATGGAAATATCTACACTGCCATCTGTAGAAAGATGGAAATATCTACACCGCTATCTCTATAAATATGGAAATATCTACACCGCCATCTCTATAAACATGAAAATATCTACACTGCCATCTCCATAAAGATGGAAGTATCCACTCCGCCATGTGTATAAACACGGAAATATCTACACCATCATCTGTGTAAACATGGAAATATCTACACCGCTATCTGTATAAACATGGAAATATCTACACCACCATCTTCATGTCCATGGAAATATCTATGCCGCCATCTGTATAAACATGGAAATATCTACACGGCCATCTGTGTATAGATGGAAATATCAACACCGCCATCTGTACAAACATGGAAATATCTACACCGCTATCTCTATAAACATGGAAATACCTGCACTGCCATCTGTAAAAACATGGAAATACCTATACAGTCATCTGTATAAACATGGAAATATCTACAATGCCATCTGTATACACATGGAAATATCTACACAGCCATCTGTATTATCATGTAAATATCTACACTGCTATCTCTATAAACATGGAAATATCTACACCGCCATCTCTATAAACATGAAAATATCTACACTGCCATCTCCATAAACATGGAACTAACTACTCCGCCATCTGTATAAACATGGAAACATCTACACCGCCATCTGTGTGAATAAGGAAATATCTACAATGCCATCTCTATAAAGATATAAATATCTGCACCGCGATCTGTATAAACATGGAAATATCTACATCGCTATGTGAGTAAACGTGGAAATACCAACACCGCTATCGGTATAAACATGGAAATATCTACAACGCCATCTACATAAACATGGAAATATCTACACCACAATGTCTATAAACATGGAAATACCTATACCGCTATCTCTTTAAACATGGAAATATCTTCACCACGATTTGTATAAACATGGAAATATCTACACCGCTATCTGTATAAACATGGTAATATCTACACCACCATCTATATAAACATGGAAATATCTACACCGCCATCTGTATAAACATGGAAATATCTACACCGCGATCTGTATAAACATGGAAATATCTACAGTGCCATCTCTATAAACATTGAAATATCTACACTGCCATCTGTAAAAACATGGAAATATCTACACAGTCATCTGAATAAACATGGAAATATCTACAACACCATCTGTATAAACATGGAAATACCTTCAATACCATCTGTATACACATGGAAATATCTACACAGACATCTGTATAAATATGGAAATATCTACACCGCCATCTGTATAAACATGGAAATATCTACACTGCCATCTGTAGAAAGATGGAAATATCTACACCGCTATCTCTATAAATATGGAAATATCTACACCGCCATCTCTATAAACATGAAAATATCTACACTGCCATCTCCATAAAGATGGAAGTATCCACTCCGCCTTGTGCATAAACACGGAAATATCTACACCATCATCTGTGTAAACATGGAAATATCTACACCGCTATCTGTATAAACATGGAAATATCTACACCACCATCTTCATGTCCATGGAAATATCTATGCCGCCATCTGTATAAACATGGAAATATCTACACGGCCACCTGTGTATAGATGGAAATATCAACACCGCCATCTGTACAAACATGGAAATATCTACACCGCTATCTCTATAAACATGGAAATATCTGCACTGCCATCTATAAAAACATGGAAATACCTATACAGTCATCTGTATAAACATGGGAATACCTACAATGCCATCTGTATACACATGGAAATATCTACACAGCCATCTGTATTATCATGTAAATATCTACACTGCTATCTCTATAAACATGGAAATATCTACACCGCCATCTCTATAAACATGAAAATATCTACACTGCCATCTCCATAAACATGGAACTAACTACTCCGCCATCTGTATAAACATGGAAACATCTACACCGCCATCTGTGTGAATAAGGAAATATCTACAATGCCATCTGTATAAAGATATAAATATCTGCACCGCGATCTGTATAAACATGGAAATATCTACATCGCTATCTGAGTAAACGTGGAAATACCAACACCGCTATCGGTATAAACATGGAAATATCTACAACGCCATCTACATAAACATGGAAATATCTACACCACAATGTCTATAAACATGGAAATACCTATACCGCTATCTCTTTAAACATGGAAATATCTTCACCACGATTTGTATAAACATGGAAATATCTACACCGCTATCTGTATAAACATGGTAATATCTACACCACCATCTATATAAACATGGAAATATCTACACCGCCATCTGTATAAACATGGAAATATCTACAATAACATCTGTAGAAAGATGGAAATATCTACACCGCAATCTGTGTAAACATGGAAATATCTACACCGATATCTGTAAAAACATGGAAATATCTACACCGCCATCTGTATAAACATGGAAATATCTACACCGCGATCTGTATAAACATGGAAATATCTACAGTGCCATCTCTATAAACATTGAAATATCTACACTGCCATCTGTAAGAACATGGAAATATCTACACAGTCATCTGAATAAACATGGAAATATCTACACCACCATCTGTATAAACATGGAAATACCTTCAATACCATCTGTATACACATGGAAATATCTACACAGACATCTGAATAAATATGGAAATATCTACACCGCCATCTGTATAAACATGGAAATATCTACACTGCCATCTGTAGAAAGATGGAAATATCTACACCGCTATCTCTATAAATATGGAAATATCTACACCGCCATCTCTATAAACATGAAAATATCTACACTGCCATCTCCATAAAGATGGAAGTATCCACTCCGCCATGTGTATAAACACGGAAATATCTACACCATCATCTGTGTAAACATGGAAATATCTATACCGCTATCTGTATAAACATGGAAATATCTACACCACCATCTTCATGTCCATGGAAATATCTATGCCGCCATCTGTATAAACATGGAAATATCTACACGGCCATCTGTGTATAGATGGAAATATCAACACCACCATCTGTACAAACATGGAAATATCTACACCGCTATCTCTATAAACATGGAAATATCTGCACTGCCATCTGTAAAAACATAGAAATACCTATACAGTCATCTGTATAAACATGGAAATATCTACAATGCCATCTGTATACACATGGAAATATCTACACAGCCATCTGTATTATCATGTAAATATCTACACTGCTATCTCTATAAACATGGAAATATCTACACCGCCATCTCTATAAACATGAAAATATCTACACTGCCATCTCCATAAACATGGAACTAACTACTCCGCCATCTGTATAAACATGGAAACATCTACACCGCCATCTGTGTGAATAAGGAAATATCTACAATGCCATCTGTATAAAGATATAAATATCTGCACCGCGATCTGTATAAACATGGAAATATCTACATCGCTATCTGATTAAATGTGGAAATACCAACACCGCTATCGGTATAAACATGGAAATATCTACAACGCCATCTACATAAACATGGAAATATCTACACCACAATGTCTATAAACATGGAAATACCTATACCGCTATCTCTTTAAACATGGAAATATCTTCACCACGATTTGTATAAACATGGAAATATCTACACCGCTATCTGTATAAACATGGTAACATCTACACCACCATCTATATAAACATGGAAATATCTACACCGCCATCTGTATAAACATGGAAATATCTACAATAACATCTGTAGAAAGATGGAAATATCTACAACGCAATCTGTGTAAACATGGAAATATCTACACCAATATCTGTAAAAACATGGAAATATCTACACCGCCATCTGTATAAACATGGAAATATCTACACCGCGATCTGTATAAACATGGAAATATCTACAGTGCCATCTCTATAAACATTGAAATATCTACACTGCCATCTGTAAAAACATGGAAATATCTACACAGTCATCTGAATAAACATGGAAATATGTACACCACCATCTGTATAAACATGGAAATACCTTCAATACCATCTGTATACACATGGAAATATCTACACAGACATCTGTATAAATATGGAAATATCTACACCGCCATCTGTATAAACATGGAAATATCTACACTGCCCTCTGTAGAAAAATGGAAGTATCTACACCGCTATCTCTATAAATATGGAAATATCTACACCGCCAACTCTATAAACATGAAAATATCTACACTGCCATCTCCATAAAGATGGAACTATCCACTCCGCCATGTGTATAAACACGGAAATATCTACACCATCATCTGTGTAAACATGGAAATATCTACACCGCTATCTGTATAAACATGGAAATATCTACACCACCATCTTCATGTCCATGGAAATATCTATGCCGCCATCTGTATAAACATGGAAATACCTACACGGCCATCTGTGTATAGATGGAAATATCAACACCGCCATCTGTACAAACATGGAAATATCTACACCGCTATCTCTATAAACATGGAAATATCTGCACTGCCATCTGTAAAAACATGGAAATACCTATACAGTCATCTGTATAAACATGGAAATATCTACAATGCCATCTGTATACACATGGAAATATCTACACAGCCATCTGTATTATCATGTAAATATCTACACTGCTATCTCTATAAACATGGAAATATCTACACCGCCATCTCTATAAACATGAAAATATCTACACTGCCATCTCCATAAACATGGAACTAACTACTCCGCCATCTGTATAAACATGGAAACATCTACACCGCCATCTGTGTGAATAAGGAAATATGTACAATGCCATCTGTATAAAGATATAAATATCTGCACCGCGATCTGTATAAACATGGAAATATCTACATCGCTATCTGAGTAAACGTGGAAATACCAACACCGCTATCGGTATAAACATGGAAATATCTACAACGCCATCTACATAAACATGGAAATATCTACACCACAATGTCTATAAACATGGAAATACCTATACCGCTATCTCTTTAAACATGGAAATATCTTCACCACGATTTGTATAAACATGGAAATATCTACACCGCTATCTGTATAAACATGGTAACATCTACACCACCATCTATATAAACATGGAAATATCTACACCGCCATCTGTATAAACATGGAAATATCTACAATAACATCTGTAGAAAGATGGAAATATCTACACCGCAATCTGTGTAAACATGGAAATATCTACACCGATATCTGTAAAAACATGGAAATATCTACACCGCCATCTGTATATACATGGAAATATCTACACCGCGATCTGTATAAACATGGAAATATCTACGGTGCCATCTCTATAAACATTGAAATATCTACACTGCCATCTGTAAAAACATGGAAATATCTACAGTCATCTGAATAAACATGGAAATATCTACAACACCATCTGTATAAACATGGAAATACCTTCAATACCATCTGTATACACATGGAAATATCTACACAGACATCTGTATAAATATGGAAATATCTACACCGCCATCTGTATAAACATGGAAATATCTACACTGCCATCTGTAGAAAGATGGAAATATCTACACCGCTATCTCTATAAATATGGAAATATCTACACCGCCATCTCTATAAACATGAAAATATCTACACTGCCATCTCCATAAAGATGGAAGTATCCACTCCGCCTTGTGCATAAACACGGAAATATCTACACCATCATCTGTGTAAACATGGAAATATCTACACCGCTATCTGTATAAACATGGAAATATCTACACCACCATCTTCATGTCCATGGAAATATCTATGCCGCCATCTGTATAAACATGGAAATATCTACACGGCCACCTGTGTATAGATGGAAATATCAACACCGCCATCTGTACAAACATGGAAATATCTACACCGCTATCTCTATAAACATGGAAATATCTGCACTGCCATCTATAAAAACATGGAAATACCTATACAGTCATCTGTATAAACATGGGAATACCTACAATGCCATCTGTATACACATGGAAATATCTACACAGCCATCTGTATTATCATGTAAATATCTACACTGCTATCTCTATAAACATGGAAATATCTACACCGCCATCTCTATAAACATGAAAATATCTACACTGCCATCTCCATAAACATGGAACTAACTACTCCGCCATCTGTATAAACATGGAAACATCTACACCGCCATCTGTGTGAATAAGGAAATATCTACAATGCCATCTGTATAAAGATATAAATATCTGCACCGCGATCTGTATAAACATGGAAATATCTACATCGCTATCTGAGTAAACGTGGAAATACCAACACCGCTATCGGTATAAACATGGAAATATCTACAACGCCATCTACATAAACATGGAAATATCTACACCAAAATGTCTGTAAACATGGAAATACCTATACCGCTATCTCTTTAAACATGGAAATATCTTCACCACGATTTGTATAAACATGGAAATATCTACACCGCTATCTGTATAAACATGGTAATATCTACACCACCATCTATATAAACATGGAAATATCTACACCGCCATCTGTATAAACATGGAAATATCTACAATAACATCTGTAGAAAGATGGAAATATCTACACCGCAATCTGTGTAAACATGGAAATATCTACACCGATATCTGTAAAAACATGGAAATATCTACACCGCCATCTGTATAAACATGGAAATATCTACACCGCGATCTGTATAAACATGGAAATATCTACAGTGCCATCTCTATAAACATTGAAATATCTACACTGCCATCTGTAAGAACATGGAAATATCTACACAGTCATCTGAATAAACATGGAAATATCTACACCACCATCTGTATAAACATGGAAATACCTTCAATACCATCTGTATACACATGGAATTATCTACACAGACATCGGAGTAAATATGGAAATATCTACACCGCCATCTGTATAAACATGGAAATATCTACACTGCCATCTGTAGAAAGATGGAAATATCTACACCGCTATCTCTATAAATATGGAAATATCTACACCGCCATCTCTATAAACATGAAAATATCTACACTGCCATCTCCATAAAGATGGAAGTATCCACTCCGCCATGTGTATAAACACGGAAATATCTACACCATCATCTGTGTAAACATGGAAATATCTATACCGCTATCTGTATAAACATGGAAATATCTACACCACCATCTTCATGTCCATGGAAATATCTATGCCGCCATCTGTATAAACATGGAAATATCTACACGGCCATCTGTGTATAGATGGAAATATCAACACCGCCATCTGTACAAACATGGAAATATCTACACCGCTATCTCTATAAACATGGAAATATCTGCACTGCCATCTGTAAAAACATGGAAATACCTATACAGTCATCTGTATAAACATGGAAATATCTACAATGCCATCTGTATACACATGGAAATATCTACACAGCCATCTGTATTATCATGTAAATATCTACACTGCTATCTCTATAAACATGGAAATATCTACACCGCCATCTCTATAAACATGAAAATATCTACACTGCCATCTCCATAAACATGGAACTAACTACTCCGCCATCTGTATAAACATGGAAACATCTACACCGCCATCTGTGTGAATAAGGAAATATCTACAATGCCATCTGTATAAAGATATAAATATCTGCACCGCGATCTGTATAAACATGGAAATATCTACATCGCTATCTGATTAAACGTGGAAATACCAACACCGCTATCGGTATAAACATGGAAATATCTACAACGCCATCTACATAAACATGGAAATATCTACACCACAATGTCTATAAACATGGAAATACCTATACCGCTATCTCTTTAAACTTGGAAATATCTTCACCACGATTTGTATAAACATGGAAATATCTACACCGCTATCTGTATAAACATGGTAATATCTACACCACCATCTATATAAACATGGAAATATCTACACCGCCATCTGTATAAACATGGAAATATCTACAATAACATCTGTAGAAAGATGGAAATATCTACAACGCAATCTGTGTAAACATGGAAATATCTACACCAATATCTGTAAAAACATGGAAATATCTACACCGCCATCTGTATAAACATGGAAATATCTACACCGCGATCTGTATAAACATGGAAATATCTACAGTGCCATCTCTATAAACATTGAAATATCTACACTGCCATCTGTAAAAACATGGAAATATCTACACAGTCATCTGAATAAACATGGAAATATGTACACCACCATCTGTATAAACATGGAAATACCTTCAATACCATCTGTATACACATGGAAATATCTACACAGACATCTGTATAAATATGGAAATATCTACACCGCCATCTGTATAAACATGGAAATATCTACACTGCCCTCTGTAGAAAAATGGAAGTATCTACACCGCTATCTCTATAAATATGGAAATATCTACACCGCCAACTCTATAAACATGAAAATATCTACACTGCCATCTCCATAAAGATGGAACTATCCACTCCGCCATGTGTATAAACACGGAAATATCTACACCATCATCTGTGTAAACATGGAAATATCTACACCGCTATCTGTATAAACATGGAAATATCTACACCACCATCTTCATGTCCATGGAAATATCTATGCCGCCATCTGTATAAACATGGAAATACCTACACGGCCATCTGTGTATAGATGGAAATATCAACACCGCCATCTGTACAAACATGGAAATATCTACACCGCTATCTCTATAAACATGGAAATATCTGCACTGCCATCTGTAAAAACATGGAAATACCTATACAGTCATCTGTATAAACATGGAAATATCTACAATGCCATCTGTATACACATGGAAATATCTACACAGCCATCTGTATTATCATGTAAATATCTACACTGCTATCTCTATAAACATGGAAATATCTACACCGCCATCTCTATAAACATGAAAATATCTACACTGCCATCTCCATAAACATGGAACTAACTACTCCGCCATCTGTATAAACATGGAAACATCTACACCGCCATCTGTGTGAATAAGGAAATATCTACAATGCCATCTGTATAAAGATATAAATATCTGCACCGCGATCTGTATAAACATGGAAATATCTACATCGCTATCTGAGTAAACGTGGAAATACCAACACCGCTATCGGTATAAACATGGAAATATCTACAACGCCATCTACATAAACATGGAAATATCTACACCACAATGTCTATAAACATGGAAATACCTATACCGCTATCTCTTTAAACATGGAAATATCTTCACCACGATTTGTATAAACATGGAAATATCTACACCGCTATCTGTATAAACATGGTAACATCTACACCACCATCTATATAAACATGGAAATATCTACACCGCCATCTGTATAAACATGGAAATATCTACAATAACATCTGTAGAAAGATGGAAATATCTACACCGCAATCTGTGTAAACATGGAAATATCTACACCGATATCTGTAAAAACATGGAAATATCTACACCGCCATCTGTATATACATGGAAATATCTACACCGCGATCTGTATAAACATGGAAATATCTACGGTGCCATCTCTATAAACATTGAAATATCTACACTGCCATCTGTAAAAACATGGAAATATCTACACAGTCATCTGAATAAACATGGAAATATCTACAACACCATCTGTATAAACATGGAAATACCTTCAATACCATCTGTATACACATGGAAATATCTACACAGACATCTGTATAAATATGGAAATATCTACACCGCCATCTGTATAAACATGGAAATATCTACACTGCCATCTGTAGAAAGATGGAAATATCTACACCGCTATCTCTATAAATATGGAAATATCTACACCGCCATCTCTATAAACATGAAAATATCTACACTGCCATCTCCATAAAGATGGAAGTATCCACTCCGCCATGTGTATAAACACGGAAATATCTACACCATCATCTGTGTAAACATGGAAATATCTACACCGCTATCTGTATAAACATGGCAATATCTACACCACCATCTTCATGTCCATGGAAATATCTATGCCGCCATCAGTATAAACATGGAAATACCTACACGGCCATCTGTGTATAGATGGAAATATCAACACCGCCATCTGTACAAACATGGAAATATCTACACCGCTATCTCTATAAACATGGAAATATCTGCACTGCCATCTGTAAAAACATGGAAATACCTATACAGTCATCTGTATAAACATGGAAATATCTACAATGCCATCTGTATACACATGGAAATATCTACACAGCCATCTGTATTATCATGTAAATATCTACACTGCTATCTCTATAAACATGGAAATATCTACACCGCCATCTCTATAAACATGAAAATATCTACACTGCCATCTCCATAAACATGGAACTAACTACTCCGCCATCTGTATAAACATGGAAACATCTACACCGCCATCTGTGTGAATAAGGAAATATCTACAATGCCATCTGTATAAAGATATAAATATCTGCACCGCGATCTGTATAAACATGGAAATATCTACATCGCTATCTGAGTAAACGTGGAAATACCAACACAGCTATCGGTATAAACATGGAAATATCTACAACGCCATCTACATAAACATGGAAATATCTACACCAAAATGTCTATAAACATGGAAATACCTATACCGCTATCTGTTTAAACATGGAAATATCTTCACCACGATTTGTATAAACATGGAAATATCTACACCGCTATCTGTATAAACATGGTAATATCTACACCACCATCTATATAAACATGGAAATATCTACATCGCCATCTGTATAAACATGGAAATATCTACAATAACATCTGTAGAAAGATGGAAATATCTACACCGCAATCTGTGTAAACATGGAAATATCTACACCGATATCTGTAAAAACATGGAAATATCTACACCGCCATCTGTATAAACATCGAAATATCTACACCGCGATCTGTATAAACATGGAAATATCTACAGTGCCATCTCTATAAACATTGAAATATCTACACTGCCATCTGTAAAAACATGGAAATATCTACACAGTCATCTGAATAAACATGGAAATATCTACACCACCGTCTGTATAAACATGGAAATACCTTCAATACCATCTGTATACACATGGAAATATCTACACAGACATCTGTATAAATATGGAAATATCTACACCGCCATCTGTATAAACATGGAAATATCTACACTGCCATCTGTAGAAAGATGGAAATATCTACACCGCTATCTCTATAAATATGGAAATATCTACACTGCCATCTCTATAAACATGAAAATATCTACACTGCCATCTCCATAAAGATGGAAGTATCCACTCCGCCATGTGTATAAACACGGAAATATCTACACCATCATCTGTGTAAACATGGAAATATCTACACCGCTATCTGTATAAACATGGAAATATCTACACCACCATCTTCATGTCCATGGAAATATCTATGCCGCCATCTGTATAAACATGGAAATATCTACACGGCCATCTGTGTATAGATGGAAATATCAACACCGCCATCTGTACAAACATGGAAATATCTACACCGCTATCTCTATAAACATGGAAATACCTGCACTGCCATCTGTAAAAACATGGAAATACCTATACAGTCATCTGTATAAACATGGAAATATCTACAATGCCATCTGTATACACATGGAAATATCTACACAGCCATCTGTATTATCATGTAAATATCTACACTGCTATCTCTATAAACATGGAAATATCTACACCGCCATCTCTATAAACATGAAAATATCTACACTGCCATCTCCATAAACATGGAACTAACTACTCCGCCATCTGTATAAACATGGAAACATCTACACCGCCATCTGTGTGAATAAGGAAATATCTACAATGCCATCTGTATAAAGATATAAATATCTGCACCGCGATCTGTATAATCATGGAAATATCTACATCGCTATCTGAGTAAACGTGGAAATACCAACACCGCTATCGGTATAAACATGGAAATATCTACAACGCCATCTACATAAACATGGAAATATCTACACCACAATGTCTATAAACATGGAAATACCTATACCGCTATCTCTTTAAACATGGAAATATCTTCACCACGATTTGTATAAACATGGAAATAACTACACCGCTATCTGTATAAACATGGTAATATCTACACCACCATCTATATAAACATGGAAATATCTACACCGCCATCTGTATAAACATGGAAATATCTACACTGCCATCTGTAGAAAGATGGAAGTATCTACACCGCTATCTCTATAAATATGGAAATATCTACACCGCCATCTCTATAAACATGAAAATATCTACACTGCCATCTCAATAAAGATGGAACTATCCACTCCGCCATGTGTATAAACACGGAAATATCTACACCATCATCTGTGTAAACATGGAAATATCTACACCGCTATCTGTATAAACATGGCAATATCTACACCACCATCTTCATGTCCATGGAAATATCTATGCCGCCATCTGTATAAACATGGAAATACCTACACGGCCATCTGTGTATAGATGGAAATATCAACACCACCATCTGTACAAACATGGAAATATCTACACCGCTATCTCTATAAACATGGAAATATCTGCACTGCCATCTGCAAAAACATGGAAATACCTATACAGTCATCTGTATAAACATGGAAATATCTACAATGCCATCTGTATACACATGGAAATATCTACACAGCCATCTGTATTATCATGTAAATATCTACACTGCTATCTCTATAAACATGGAAATATCTACACCGCCATCTCTATAAACATGAAAATATCTACACTGCCATCTCCATAAACATGGAACTAACTACTCCGCCATCTGTATAAACATGGAAACATCTACACCGCCATCTGTGTGAATAAGGAAATATCTACAATGCCATCTGTATAAAGATTTAAATATCTGCACCGCGATCTGTATAAACATGGAAATATCTACATCGCTATCTGAGTAAACGTGGAAATACCAACACCGCTATCGGTATAAACATGGAAATATCTACAACGCCATCTACATAAACATGGAAATATCTACACCACAATGTCTATAAACATGGAAATACCTATACCGCTATCTCTTTAAACATGGAAATATCTTCACCACGATTTGTATAAACATGGAAATATCTACACCGCTATCTGTATAAACATGGTAATATCTACACCACCATCTATATAAACATGGAAATATCTACACCGCCATCTGTATAAACATGGAAATATCTACAATAACATCTGTAGAAAGATGGAAATATCTACACCGCAATCTGTGTAAACATGGAAATATCTACACCGATATCTGTAAAAACATGGAAATATCTACACCGCCATCTGTATAAACATGGAAATATCTACACCGCGATCTGTATAAACATGGAAATATCTACAGTGCCATCTCTATAAACATTGAAATATCTACACTGCCATCTGTAAAAACATGGAAATATCTACACAGTCATCTGAATAAACATGGAAATATCTACACCACCGTCTGTATAAACATGGAAATACCTTCAATACCATCTGTATACACATGGAAATATCTACACAGACATCTGTATAAATATGGAAATATCTACACCGCCATCTGTATAAACATGGAAATATCTACACTGCCATCTGTAGAAAGATGGAAATATCTACACCGCTATCTCTATAAATATGGAAATATCTACACTGCCATCTCTATAAACATGAAAATATCTACACTGCCATCTCCATAAAGATGGAAGTATCCACTCCGCCATGTGTATAAACACGGAAATATCTACACCATCATCTGTGTAAACATGGAAATATCTACACCGCTATCTGTATAAACATGGAAATATCTACACCACCATCTTCATGTCCATGGAAATATCTATGCCGCCATCTGTATAAACATGGAAATATCTACACGGCCATCTGTGTATAGATGGAAATATCAACACCGCCATCTGTACAAACATGGAAATATCTACACCGCTATCTCTATAAACATGGAAATACCTGCACTGCCATCTGTAAAAACATGGAAATACCTATACAGTCATCTGTATAAACATGGAAATATCTACAATGCCATCTGTATACACATGGAAATATCTACACAGCCATCTGTATTATCATGTAAATATCTACACTGCTATCTCTGTAAACATGGAAATATCTACACCGCCATCTCTATAAACATGAAAATATCTACACTGCCATCTCCATAAACATGGAACTAACTACTCCGCCATCTGTATAAACATGGAGACATCTACACCGCCATCTGTGTGAATAAGGAAATATCTACAATGCCATCTGTATAAAGATATAAATATCTGCACCGCGATCTGTATAAACATGGAAATATCTACATCGCTATCTGAGTAAACGTGGAAATACCAACACCGCTATCGGTATAAACATGGAAATATCTACAACGCCATCTACATAAACATGGAAATATCTACACCACAATGTCTATAAACATGGAAATACCTATACCGCTATCTCTTTAAGCATGGAAATATCTTCACCACGATTTGTATAAACATGGAAATATCTACACCGCTATCTGTATAAACATGGTAATATCTACACCACCATCTATATAAACATGGAAATATCTACACCGCCATCTGTATAAACATGGAAATATCTACAATAACATCTGTAGAAAGATGGAAATATCTACACCGCAATCTGTGTAAACATGGAAATATCTACACCGATATCTGTAAAAACATGGAAATATCTACACCGCCATCTGTATAAACATGGAAATATCTACACCGCGATCTGTATAAACATGGAAATATCTACAGAGCCATCTCTATAAACATTGAAATATCTACACTGCCATCTGTAAAAACATGGAAATATCTACAAAGTCATCTGAATAAACATGGAAATATCTACACCACCATCTGTATAAACATGGAAATACCTTCAATACCATCTGTATAAACATGGAAATATCTACACAGACATCTGTATAAATATGGAAATATCTACACCGCCATCTGTATAAACCTGGAAATATCTACACTGCCATCTGTAGAAAGATGGAAATATCTACACCGCTATCTCTATAAATATGGAAATATCTACACCGCCATCTCTATAAACATGAAAATATCTACACTGCCATCTCCATAAAGATGGAAGTATCCACTCCGCCATGTGTATAAACACGGAAATATCTACACCATCATCTGTGTAAACATGGAAATAACTACACCGCTATCTGTATAAACATGGCAATATCTACACCACCATCTTCATGTCCATGGAAATATCTATGCCGCCATCTGTATAAACATGGAAATACCTACACGGCCATCTGTGTATAGATGGAAATATCAACACCGCCATCTGTACAAACATGGAAATATCTACACCGCTATCTCTATAAACATGGAAATATCTGCACTGCCATCTGTAAAAACATGGAAATACCTATACAGTCATGTGTATAAACATGGAAATATCTACAATGCCATCTGTATACACATGGAAATATCTACACAGCCATCTGTATTATCATGTAAATATCTACACTGCTATCTCTATAAACATGGAAATATCTACACCGCCATCTCTATAAACATGAAAATATCTACACTGCCATCTCCATAAACATGGAACTAACTACTCCGCCATCTGTATAAACATGGAAACATCTACACCGCCATCTGTGTGAATAAGGAAATATCTACAATGCCATCTGTATAAAGATATAAATATCTGCACCGCGATCTGTATAAACATGGAAATATCTAAATCGCTATCTGAGTACACGTGGAAATACCAACACCGCTATCGGTATAAACATGGAAATATCTACAACGCCATCTACATAAACATGGAAATATCTACACCACAATGTCTATAAACATGGAAATACCTATACCGCTATCTCTTTAAACATGGAAATATCTTCACCACGATTTGTATACACATGGAAATATCTACACCGCTATCTGTATAAACATGGTAATATCTACACCACCATCTATATAAACATGGAAATATCTACACCGCCATCTGTATAAACATGGAAATATCTACAATAACATCTGTAGAAAGATGGAAATATCTACACCGCAATCTGTGTAAACATGGAAATATCTACACCGATATCTGTAAAAACATGGAAATATCTACACCGCCATCTGTATAAACATGGAAATATCTACACCGCGATCTGTATAAACATGGAAATATCTACAGTGCCATCTCTATAAACATTGAAATATCTACACTGCCATCTGTAAAAACATGGAAATATCTACACAGTCATCTGAATAAACATGGAAATATCTACACCACCGTCTGTATAAACATGGAAATAACTTCAATACCATCTGTATACACATGGAAATATCTACACAGACATCTGTATAAATATGGAAATATCTACACCGCCATCTGTATAAACATGGAAATATCTACACTGCCATCTGTAGAAAGATGGAAATATCTACACCGCTATCTCTATAAATATGGAAATATCTACACCGCCATCTCTATAAACATGAAAATATCTACACTGCCATCTCCATAAAGATGGAAGTATCCACTCCGCCATGTGTATAAACACGGAAATATCTACACCATCATCTGTGTAAACATGGAAATATCTACACCGCTATCTGTATAAACATGGAAATATCTACACCACCATCTTCATGTCCATGGAAATATCTATGCCGCCATCTGTATAAACATGGAAATATCTACACGGCCATCTGTGTATAGATGGAAATATCAACACCGCCATCTGTACAAACATGGAAATATCTACACCGCTATCTCTATAAACATGGAAATACCTGCACTGCCATCTGTAAAAACATGGAAATACCTATACAGTCATCTGTATAAACATGGAAATATCTACAATGCCATCTGTATACACATGGAAATATCTACACAGCCATCTGTATTATCATGTAAATATCTACACTGCTATCTCTATAAACATGGAAATATCTACACCGCCATCTCTATAAACATGAAAATATCTACACTGCCATCTCCATAAACATGGAACTAACTACTCCGCCATCTGTATAAACATGGAAACATCTACACCGCCATCTGTGTGAATAAGGAAATATCTACAATGCCATCTGTATAAAGATATAAATATCTGCACCGCGATCTGTATAAACATGGAAATATCTACATCGCTATGTGAGTAAACGTGGAAATACCAACACCGCTATCGGTATAAACATGGAAATATCTACAACGCCATCTACATAAACATGGAAATATCTACACCACAATGTCTATAAACATGGAAATACCTATACCGCTATCTCTTTAAACATGGAAATATCTTCACCACGATTTGTATAAACATGGAAATATCTACACCGCTATCTGTATAAACATGGTAATATCTACACCACCATCTATATAAACATGGAAATATCTACACCGCCATCTGTATAAACATGGAAATATCTACACCGCGATCTGTATAAACATGGAAATATCTACAGTGCCATCTCTATAAACATTGAAATATCTACACTGCCATCTGTAAAAACATGGAAATATCTACACAGTCATCTGAATAAACATGGAAATATCTACAACACCATCTGTATAAACATGGAAATACCTTCAATACCATCTGTATACACATGGAAATATCTACACAGACATCTGTATAAATATGGAAATATCTACACCGCCATCTGTATAAACATGGAAATATCTACACTGCCATCTGTAGAAAGATGGAAATATCTACACCGCTATCTCTATAAATATGGAAATATCTACACCGCCATCTCTATAAACATGAAAATATCTACACTGCCATCTCCATAAAGATGGAAGTATCCACTCCGCCTTGTGCATAAACACGGAAATATCTACACCATCATCTGTGTAAACATGGAAATATCTACACCGCTATCTGTATAAACATGGAAATATCTACACCACCATCTTCATGTCCATGGAAATATCTATGCCGCCATCTGTATAAACATGGAAATATCTACACGGCCACCTGTGTATAGATGGAAATATCAACACCGCCATCTGTACAAACATGGAAATATCTACACCGCTATCTCTATAAACATGGAAATATCTGCACTGCCATCTATAAAAACATGGAAATACCTATACAGTCATCTGTATAAACATGGGAATACCTACAATGCCATCTGTATACACATGGAAATATCTACACAGCCATCTGTATTATCATGTAAATATCTACACTGCTATCTCTATAAACATGGAAATATCTACACCGCCATCTCTATAAACATGAAAATATCTACACTGCCATCTCCATAAACATGGAACTAACTACTCCGCCATCTGTATAAACATGGAAACATCTACACCGCCATCTGTGTGAATAAGGAAATATCTACAATGCCATCTGTATAAAGATATAAATATCTGCACCGCGATCTGTATAAACATGGAAATATCTACATCGCTATCTGAGTAAACGTGGAAATACCAACACCGCTATCGGTATAAACATGGAAATATCTACAACGCCATCTACATAAACATGGAAATATCTACACCACAATGTCTATAAACATGGAAATACCTATACCGCTATCTCTTTAAACATGGAAATATCTTCACCACGATTTGTATAAACATGGAAATATCTACACCGCTATCTGTATAAACATGGTAATATCTACACCACCATCTATATAAACATGGAAATATCTACACCGCCATCTGTATAAACATGGAAATATCTACAATAACATCTGTAGAAAGATGGAAATATCTACACCGCAATCTGTGTAAACATGGAAATATCTACACCGATATCTGTAAAAACATGGAAATATCTACACCGCCATCTGTATAAACATGGAAATATCTACACCGCGATCTGTATAAACATGGAAATATCTACAGTGCCATCTCTATAAACATTGAAATATCTACACTGCCATCTGTAAGAACATGGAAATATCTACACAGTCATCTGAATAAACATGGAAATATCTACACCACCATCTGTATAAACATGGAAATACCTTCAATACCATCTGTATACACATGGAAATATCTACACAGACATCTGAATAAATATGGAAATATCTACACCGCCATCTGTATAAACATGGAAATATCTACACTGCCATCTGTAGAAAGATGGAAATATCTACACCGCTATCTCTATAAATATGGAAATATCTACACCGCCATCTCTATAAACATGAAAATATCTACACTGCCATCTCCATAAAGATGGAAGTATCCACTCCGCCATGTGTATAAACACGGAAATATCTACACCATCATCTGTGTAAACATGGAAATATCTATACCGCTATCTGTATAAACATGGAAATATCTACACCACCATCTTCATGTCCATGGAAATATCTATGCCGCCATCTGTATAAACATGGAAATATCTACACGGCCATCTGTGTATAGATGGAAATATCAACACCACCATCTGTACAAACATGGAAATATCTACACCGCTATCTCTATAAACATGGAAATATCTGCACTGCCATCTGTAAAAACATAGAAATACCTATACAGTCATCTGTATAAACATGGAAATATCTACAATGCCATCTGTATACACATGGAAATATCTACACAGCCATCTGTATTATCATGTAAATATCTACACTGCTATCTCTATAAACATGGAAATATCTACACCGCCATCTCTATAAACATGAAAATATCTACACTGCCATCTCCATAAACATGGAACTAACTACTCCGCCATCTGTATAAACATGGAAACATCTACACCGCCATCTGTGTGAATAACGAAATATCTACAATGCCATCTGTATAAAGATATAAATATCTGCACCGCGATCTGTATAAACATGGAAATATCTACATCGCTATCTGATTAAATGTGGAAATACCAACACCGCTATCGGTATAAACATGGAAATATCTACAACGCCATCTACATAAACATGGAAATATCTACACCACAATGTCTATAAACATGGAAATACCTATACCGCTATCTCTTTAAACATGGAAATATCTTCACCACGATTTGTATAAACATGGAAATATCTACACCGCTATCTGTATAAACATGGTAACATCTACACCACCATCTATATAAACATGGAAATATCTACACCGCCATCTGTATAAACATGGAAATATCTACAATAACATCTGTAGAAAGATGGAAATATCTACAACGCAATCTGTGTAAACATGGAAATATCTACACCAATATCTGTAAAAACATGGAAATATCTACACCGCCATCTGTATAAACATGGAAATATCTACACCGCGATCTGTATAAACATGGAAATATCTACAGTGCCATCTCTATAAACATTGAAATATCTACACTGCCATCTGTAAAAACATGGAAATATCTACACAGTCATCTGAATAAACATGGAAATATGTACACCACCATCTGTATAAACATGGAAATACCTTCAATACCATCTGTATACACATGGAAATATCTACACAGACATCTGTATAAATATGGAAATATCTACACCGCCATCTGTATAAACATGGAAATATCTACACTGCCCTCTGTAGAAAAATGGAAGTATCTACACCGCTATCTCTATAAATATGGAAATATCTACACCGCCAACTCTATAAACATGAAAATATCTACACTGCCATCTCCATAAAGATGGAACTATCCACTCCGCCATGTGTATAAACACGGAAATATCTACACCATCATCTGTGTAAACATGGAAATATCTACACCGCTATCTGTATAAACATGGAAATATCTACACCACCATCTTCATGTCCATGGAAATATCTATGCCGCCATCTGTATAAACATGGAAATACCTACACGGCCATCTGTGTATAGATGGAAATATCAACACCGCCATCTGTACAAACATGGAAATATCTACACCGCTATCTCTATAAACATGGAAATATCTGCACTGCCATCTGTAAAAACATGGAAATACCTATACAGTCATCTGTATAAACATGGAAATATCTACAATGCCATCTGTATACACATGGAAATATCTACACAGCCATCTGTATTATCATGTAAATATCTACACTGCTATCTCTATAAACATGGAAATATCTACACCGCCATCTCTATAAACATGAAAATATCTACACTGCCATCTCCATAAACATGGAACTAACTACTCCGCCATCTGTATAAACATGGAAACATCTACACCGCCATCTGTGTGAATAAGGAAATATGTACAATGCCATCTGTATAAAGATATAAATATCTGCACCGCGATCTGTATAAACATGGAAATATCTACATCGCTATCTGAGTAAACGTGGAAATACCAACACCGCTATCGGTATAAACATGGAAATATCTACAACGCCATCTACATAAACATGGAAATATCTACACCACAATGTCTATAAACATGGAAATACCTATACCGCTATCTCTTTAAACATGGAAATATCTTCACCACGATTTGTATAAACATGGAAATATCTACACCGCTATCTGTATAAACATGGTAACATCTACACCACCATCTATATAAACATGGAAATATCTACACCGCCATCTGTATAAACATGGAAATATCTACAATAACATCTGTAGAAAGATGGAAATATCTACACCGCAATCTGTGTAAACATGGAAATATCTACACCGATATCTGTAAAAACATGGAAATATCTACACCGCCATCTGTATATACATGGAAATATCTACACCGCGATCTGTATAAACATGGAAATATCTACGGTGCCATCTCTATAAACATTGAAATATCTACACTGCCATCTGTAAAAACATGGAAATATCTACAGTCATCTGAATAAACATGGAAATATCTACAACACCATCTGTATAAACATGGAAATACCTTCAATACCATCTGTATACACATGGAAATATCTACACAGACATCTGTATAAATATGGAAATATCTACACCGCCATCTGTATAAACATGGAAATATCTACACTGCCATCTGTAGAAAGATGGAAATATCTACACCGCTATCTCTATAAATATGGAAATATCTACACCGCCATCTCTATAAACATGAAAATATCTACACTGCCATCTCCATAAAGATGGAAGTATCCACTCCGCCTTGTGCATAAACACGGAAATATCTACACCATCATCTGTGTAAACATGGAAATATCTACACCGCTATCTGTATAAACATGGAAATATCTACACCACCATCTTCATGTCCATGGAAATATCTATGCCGCCATCTGTATAAACATGGAAATATCTACACGGCCACCTGTGTATAGATGGAAATATCAACACCGCCATCTGTACAAACATGGAAATATCTACACCGCTATCTCTATAAACATGGAAATATCTGCACTGCCATCTATAAAAACATGGAAATACCTATACAGTCATCTGTATAAACATGGGAATACCTACAATGCCATCTGTATACACATGGAAATATCTACACAGCCATCTGTATTATCATGTAAATAACTACACTGCTATCTCTATAAACATGGAAATATCTACACCGCCATCTCTATAAACATGAAAATATCTACACTGCCATCTCCATAAACATGGAACTAACTACTCCGCCATCTGTATAAACATGGAAACATCTACACCGCCATCTGTGTGAATAAGGAAATATCTACAATGCCATCTGTATAAAGATATAAATATCTGCACCGCGATCTGTATAAACATGGAAATATCTACATCGCTATCTGAGTAAACGTGGAAATACCAACACCGTTATCGGTATAAACATGGAAATATCTACAACGCCATCTACATAAACATGGAAATATCTACACCAAAATGTCTGTAAACATGGAAATACCTATACCGCTATCTCTTTAAACATGGAAATATCTTCACCACGATTTGTATAAACATGGAAATATCTACACCGCTATCTGTATAAACATGGTAATATCTACACCACCATCTATATAAACATGGAAATATCTACACCGCCATCTGTATAAACATGGAAATATCTACAATAACATCTGTAGAAAGATGGAAATATCTACACCGCAATCTGTGTAAACATGGAAATATCTACACCGATATCTGTAAAAACATGGAAATATCTACACCGCCATCTATATAAACATGGAAATATCTACACCGCGATCTGTATAAACATGGAAATATCTACAGTGCCATCTCTATAAACATTGAAATATCTACACTGCCATCTGTAAGAACATGGAAATATCTACACAGTCATCTGAATAAACATGGAAATATCTACACCACCATCTGTATAAACATGGAAATACCTTCAATACCATCTGTATACACATGGAATTATCTACACAGACATCGGAGTAAATATGGAAATATCTACACCGCCATCTGTATAAACATGGAAATATCTACACTGCCATCTGTAGAAAGATGGAAATATCTACACCGCTATCTCTATAAATATGGAAATATCTACACCGCCATCTCTATAAACATGAAAATATCTACACTGCCATCTCCATAAAGATGGAAGTATCCACTCCGCCATGTGTATAAACACGGAAATATCTACACCATCATCTGTGTAAACATGGAAATATCTATACCGCTATCTGTATAAACATGGAAATATCTACACCACCATCTTCATGTCCATGGAAATATCTATGCCGCCATCTGTATAAACATGGAAATATCTACACGGCCATCTGTGTATAGATGGAAATATCAACACCGCCATCTGTACAAACATGGAAATATCTACACCGCTATCTCTATAAACATGGAAATATCTGCACTGCCATCTGTAAAAACATGGAAATACCTATACAGTCATCTGTATAAACATGGAAATATCTACAATGCCATCTGTATACACATGGAAATATCTACACAGCCATCTGTATTATCATGTAAATATCTACACTGCTATCTCTATAAACATGGAAATATCTACACCGCCATCTCTATAAACATGAAAATATCTACACTGCCATCTCCATAAACATGGAACTAACTACTCCGCCATCTGTATAAACATGGAAACATCTACACCGCCATCTGTGTGAATAAGGAAATATCTACAATGCCATCTGTATAAAGATATAAATATCTGCACCGCGATCTGTATAAACATGGAAATATCTACATCGCTATCTGATTAAACGTGGAAATACCAACACCGCTATCGGTATAAACATGGAAATATCTACAACGCCATCTACATAAACATGGAAATATCTACACCACAATGTCTATAAACATGGAAATACCTATACCGCTATCTCTTTAAACTTGGAAATATCTTCACCACGATTTGTATAAACATGGAAATATCTACACCGCTATCTGTATAAACATGGTAATATCTACACCACCATCTATATAAACATGGAAATATCTACACCGCCATCTGTATAAACATGGAAATATCTACAATAACATCTGTAGAAAGATGGAAATATCTACAACGCAATCTGTGTAAACATGGAAATATCTACACCAATATCTGTAAAAACATGGAAATATCTACACCGCCATCTGTATAAACATGGAAATATCTACACCGCGATCTGTATAAACATGGAAATATCTACAGTGCCATCTCTATAAACATTGAAATATCTACACTGCCATCTGTAAAAACATGGAAATATCTACACAGTCATCTGAATAAACATGGAAATATGTACACCACCATCTGTATAAACATGGAAATACCTTCAATACCATCTGTATACACATGGAAATATCTACACAGACATCTGTATAAATATGGAAATATCTACACCGCCATCTGTATAAACATGGAAATATCTACACTGCCCTCTGTAGAAAAATGGAAGTATCTACACCGCTATCTCTATAAATATGGAAATATCTACACCGCCAACTCTATAAACATGAAAATATCTACACTGCCATCTCCATAAAGATGGAACTATCCACTCCGCCATGTGTATAAACACGGAAATATCTACACCATCATCTGTGTAAACATGGAAATATCTACACCGCTATCTGTATAAACATGGAAATATCTACACCACCATCTTCATGTCCATGGAAATATCTATGCCGCCATCTGTATAAACATGGAAATACCTACACGGCCATCTGTGTATAGATGGAAATATCAACACCGCCATCTGTACAAACATGGAAATATCTACACCGCTATCTCTATAAACATGGAAATATCTGCACTGCCATCTGTAAAAACATGGAAATACCTATACAGTCATCTGTATAAACATGGAAATATCTACAATGCCATCTGTATACACATGGAAATATCTACACAGCCATCTGTATTATCATGTAAATATCTACACTGCTATCTCTATAAACATGGAAATATCTACACCGCCATCTCTATAAACATGAAAATATCTACACTGCCATCTCCATAAACATGGAACTAACTACTCCGCCATCTGTATAAACATGGAAACATCTACACCGCCATCTGTGTGAATAAGGAAATATCTACAATGCCATCTGTATAAAGATATAAATATCTGCACCGCGATCTGTATAAACATGGAAATATCTACATCGCTATCTGAGTAAACGTGGAAATACCAACACCGCTATCGGTATAAACATGGAAATATCTACAACGCCATCTACATAAACATGGAAATATCTACACCACAATGTCTATAAACATGGAAATACCTATACCGCTATCTCTTTAAACATGGAAATATCTTCACCACGATTTGTATAAACATGGAAATATCTACACCGCTATCTGTATAAACATGGTAACATCTACACCACCATCTATATAAACATGGAAATATCTACACCGCCATCTGTATAAACATGGAAATATCTACAATAACATCTGTAGAAAGATGGAAATATCTACACCGCAATCTGTGTAAACATGGAAATATCTACACCGATATCTGTAAAAACATGGAAATATCTACACCGCCATCTGTATATACATGGAAATATCTACACCGCGATCTGTATAAACATGGAAATATCTACGGTGCCATCTCTATAAACATTGAAATATCTACACTGCCATCTGTAAAAACATGGAAATATCTACACAGTCATCTGAATAAACATGGAAATATCTACAACACCATCTGTATAAACATGGAAATACCTTCAATACCATCTGTATACACATGGAAATATCTACACAGACATCTGTATAAATATGGAAATATCTACACCGCCATCTGTATAAACATGGAAATATCTACACTGCCATCTGTAGAAAGATGGAAATATCTACACCGCTATCTCTATAAATATGGAAATATCTACACCGCCATCTCTATAAACATGAAAATATCTACACTGCCATCTCCATAAAGATGGAAGTATCCACTCCGCCATGTGTATAAACACGGAAATATCTACACCATCATCTGTGTAAACATGGAAATATCTACACCGCTATCTGTATAAACATGGCAATATCTACACCACCATCTTCATGTCCATGGAAATATCTATGCCGCCATCAGTATAAACATGGAAATACCTACACGGCCATCTGTGTATAGATGGAAATATCAACACCGCCATCTGTACAAACATGGAAATATCTACACCGCTATCTCTATAAACATGGAAATATCTGCACTGCCATCTGTAAAAACATGGAAATACCTATACAGTCATCTGTATAAACATGGAAATATCTACAATGCCATCTGTATACACATGGAAATATCTACACAGCCATCTGTATTATCATGTAAATATCTACACTGCTATCTCTATAAACATGGAAATATCTACACCGCCATCTCTATAAACATGAAAATATCTACACTGCCATCTCCATAAACATGGAACTACTCCGCCATCTGTATAAACATGGAAACATCTACACCGCCATCTGTGTGAATAAGGAAATATCTACAATGCCATCTGTATAAAGATATAAATATCTGCACCGCGATCTGTATAAACATGGAAATATCTACATTGCTATCTGAGTAAACGTGGAAATACCAACACCGCTATCGGTATAAACATGGAAATATCTACAACGCCATCTACATAAACATGGAAATATCTACACCACAATGTCTATAAACATGGAAATACCTATACCGCTATCTCTTTAAACATGGAAATATCTTCACCACGATTTGTATAAACATGGAAATATCTACACCGCTATCTGTATAAACATGGTAATATCTACACCACCATCTATATAAACATGGAAATATCTACACCGCCATCTGTATAAACATGGAAATATCTACAATAACATCTGTAGAAAGATGGAAATATCTACACCGCAATCTGTGTAAACATGGAAATATCTACACCGATATCTGTAAAAACATGGAAATATCTACACCGCCATCTGTATAAACATGGAAATATCTACACCGCGATCTGTATAAACATGGAAATATCTACGGTGCCATCTCTATAAACATTGAAATATCTACACTGCCATCTGTAAAAACATGGAAATATCTACACAGTCATCTGAAGAAACATGGAAATATCTACACCACCATCTGTATAAACATGGAAATACCTTCAATACCATCTGTATACACATGGAAATATCTACACAGACATCTGTATAAATATGGAAATATCTACACCGCCATCTGTATAAACATGGAAATATCTACACTGCCATCTGTAGAAAGATGGAAATATCTACACCGCTATGTCTATAAATATGGAAATATCTACACCGCCATCTCTATAAACATGAAAATATCTACACTGTCATCTCCATAAAGATGGAAGTATCCACTCCGCCATGTGTATAAACACGGAAATATCTACACCATCATCTGTGTAAACATGGAAATATCTACACCGCTATCTGTATAAACATGGAAATATCTACACCACCATCTTCATGTCCATGGAAATATCTATGCCGCCATCTGTATAAACATGGAAATACCTACACGGCCATCTGTGTATAGATGGAAATATCAACACCGCCATCTGTACAAACATGGAAATATCTACACCGCTATCTCTATAAACATGGAAATATCTGCACTGCCATCTGTAAAAACATCTAAATACCTATACAGTCATCTGTATAAACATGGAAATATCTACAATGCCATCTGTATACACATGGAAATATCTACACAGCCATCTGTATAAACATGTAAATATCTACACTGCTATCTCTATAAACATGGAAATATCTACACCGCCATTTCTATAAACATGAAAATATCTACACTGCCATCTCCATAAACATGGAACTAACTACTCCGCCATCTGTATAAACATGGAAACATCTACACTGCCATCTGTGTGAATAAGGAAATATCTACAATGCCATCTGTATAAAGATATAAATATCTGCACCGCGATCTGTATAAACATGGAAATATCTACATCGCTATCTGAGTAAACGTGGAAATACCAACACCGCTATCGGTATAAACATGGAAATATCTACAACGCCATCTACATAAACATGGAAATATCTACACCGCAATGTCTATAAACATGGAAATGCCTATACCGCTATCTCTTTAAACATGGAAACATCTACACCGCTATCTGTATAAACATGGAAATATCTACACCGCTATCTGTACAAACATGGAAATATCTACACCGCGATCTGTATAAACATGGAAATATCTACACCGCCAACTGTACAAACATGGAAATATCTACACCGCGATCTGTATAAACATGGAAATATCTACAACGCGATCTGTATAAACATGGAAATATCTACACCGCGATCTGTATAAACATGGAAATATCTACACCGTGATCTGTATAAACATGGAAATATCTACACCGCGATCTGTATAAACATGGAAATATCTTCACCACGATCTGTATAAACTTGGAAATATCTACACCGCAATCTGTATAAACATGGTAATATCTACACCACCATCTATATAAACATGGAAATATCTACACCGCCATCTGTATAAACATGGAAATATCTACAATGCCATCTGTAGAAAGATGGAAATATCTACAACGCAATCTGTGTAAACATGGAACTATCTACACCGATATCTGTAAAAACATGGAAATATCTACACCGCTATCTGTATAAACATGGAAATATCTACACCGCGATCTGTATAAACATGGAAATATCTACAGTGCCATCTCTATAAACATTGAAATATCTACACTGCCATCTGTAAAAACATGGAAAGATCTACACAGTCATCTGAATAAACATGGAAATATCTACACCACCATCTGTATAAACATGGAAATACCTTCAATACCATCTATATACACATGGAAATATCTACACAGACATCTGTATAAATATGGAAATATCTACACCGCCATCTGTATAAACATGGAAATATCTACACTGCCATCTGTAGAAAGATGGAAATATCTACACCGCTATCTCTATAAATATGGAAATATCTACACCGCCATCTCTATAAACATGAAAATACCTACACCGCCATCTCCATAAACATGGAACTAACTACTCCGCCATCTCTATAAACATGAAAATACCTACACTGCCATCTCCATAAACATGGAACTAACTACTCCGCCATCTGTATAAACATGGAAATATCTACACCGCCATCTGTGTGAATAAGGAAATATCTACAATGCCATCTGTAGAAAGATATAAATATCTGCACCGCGATCTGTATAAACATGGATATATCTACATCGCTATCTGAGTAAACGTGGAAATACCAACACCGCTATCGGTATAAACATGGAAATATCTACAACGCCATCTACATCAACATGGAAATAGCTACACTGCAATGTCTATAAACATGGAAATACCTACACCGCTATCTCTTTAAACATGGAAATATCTACACCGCTATCGGTATAAACATGGAAATATCTACACCGCTATCTGTACAAACATGGAAATATCTTCACCACGATCTGTATAAACATGGAAATATCTACACCGCTATCTGTATAAACATGGTAATATCTACACCACCATCTATATAAACATGGAAATATCTACACCGCCATCTGTATAAACATGGAAATATCTACAATGCCATCTGTAGAAAGATGGAAATATCTACACCGCAATCTGTGTAAACATCGAAATATCTACACCGATATCTGTAAAAACATGGAAATATCTACACCGCTATCTGTATAAACATGTAAATATCTACACCGCGATCTGTATAAACATGGAAATATCTACAGTGCCATCTCTATAAACTTTGAAATATCTACACTGCCATCTGTAAAAACATGGAAATATCTACACAGTCATCTGAATAAACATGGAAATATCTACACCACCATCTGTATAAACATGGAAATACCTTCAATACCATCTGTATACACATGGAAATATCTACACAGACATCTGTATGAATATGGAAATATCTACACCGCCATCTGTATAAACATGGAAATATCTACACTGCCATCTGTAGAAAGATGGAAATATCTACACCGCTATCTCTATAAATATGGAAATATCTACACCGCCATCTCTATAAACATGAAAATATCTACACTGCCATCTCCATAAAGATGGAAGTATCTACACCGCCATGTGTGTAAACACGGAAATATCTACACCACCATCTGTGTAAACATGGAAATATCTACACCGCTATCTGTATAAACATGGAAATATCTACACCACCATCTGCATGTCCATGGAAATATCTATGGCGTCATCTGTATAAACATGGAAATATCTACACGCCATCTGTGTATAGATGGAAATATCAACACCGCCATCTGTACAAACATGGAAATATCTACACCGCTATCTCTATAAACATGGAAATATCTGCACTGCCATCCTTAAAAACATGGAAATACCTATACAGTCATCTGTATAAACATGGAAATATCTACAATGCCATCTGTATACACATGGAAATATCTACACAGCCATCTGTGTATAGATGGAAATATCAACACCGCCATCTGTACAAACATGGAAATATCTACACCTCTATCTCTATAAACATGGAAATATCTGCACTGCCATCTGTAAAAACATGGAAATACCTATACAGTCATCTGTATAAACATGGAAATATCTACAATGCCATCTGTATACACATGGAAATATCTACACAGCCATCTGTATTATCATGTAAATATCTACATTGCTATCTCTATAAACATGGAAATATCTACACCGCCATCTCTATAAACATGAAAATATCTACACTGCCATCTCCATAAACATGGAACTAACTACTCCGCCATCTGTATAAACATGGAAACATCTACACCGCCATCTGTGTGAATAAGGAAATATCTACAATGCCATCTGTATAAAGATATAAATATCTGCACCGCGATCTGTATAAACATGGAAATATCTACATCGCTATCTGAGTAAACGTGGAAATACCAACACCGCTATCGGTATAAACATGAAAATATCTACAACGCCATCTACATAAACATGGAAATATCTACACCACAATGTCTATAAACATGGAAATACCTATACCGCTATCTCTTTAAACATGGAAATATCTTCACCACGATTTGTATAAACATGGAAATATCTACACCGCTATCTGTATAAATATTGTAATATCTACACCACCATCTATATAAACATGGAAATATCAACACCGCCATCTGTATAAACATGGAAATATCTACAATAACATCTGTAGAAAGATGGAAATATCTACACCGCAATCTGTGTAAACATGGAAATATCTACCCCGATATCTGTAAAAACATGGAAATATCTACACCGCCATCTGTATAAACATGGAAATATCTACACCGCGATCTGTATAAACATGGAAATATCTACAGTGCCATCTCTATAAACATTGAAATATCTACACTGCCATCTGTAAAAACATGGAAATATCTACACAGTCATCTGAAGAAACATGGAAATATCTACACCACTATCTGTATAAACATGGAAATACCTTCAATACCATCTGTATACACATGGAAATATCTACACAGACATCTGTATAAATATGGAAATATCTACACCGCCATCTGTATAAACATGGAAATATCTACACTGCCCTCTGTAGAAAAATGGAAGTATCTACACCGCTATCTCTATAAATATGGAAATATCTACACCGCCAACTCTATAAACATGAAAATATCTACACTGCCATCTCCATAAAGATGGAAGTATCCACTCCGCCATGTGTATAAACACGGAAATATCTACACCATCATCTGTGTAAACATGGAAATATCTACACCGCTATCTGTATAAACATGGAAATATCTACACCACCATCTTCATGTCCATGGAAATATCTATGCCGCCATCTGTATACACATGGAAATACCTACACGGCCATCTGTGTATAGATGGAAATATCAACACCGCCATCTGTACAAACATGGAAATATCTACACCGCTATCTCTATAAACATGGAAATATCTGCACTGCCATCTGTAAAAACATGGAAATACCTATACAGTCATCTGTATAAACATGGAAATATCTACAATGCCATCTGTATACACATGGAAATATCTACACAGCCATCTTTATTATCATGTAAATATCTACACTGCTATCTCTATAAACATGGAAATATCTACTCCGCCATCTCTATAAACATGAAAATATCTACACTGCCATCTCCATAAACATGGAACTAACTACTCCGCCATCTGTATAAACATGGAAACATCTACACCGCCATCTGTGTGAATAAGGAAATATCTACAATGCCATCTGTATAAAGATATAAATATCTGCACCGCGATCTGTATAAACATGGAAATATCTACATCGCTATCTGAGTAAACGTGGAAATACCAACACCGCTATCGGTATAAACATGGAAATATCTACAACGCCATCTACATAAACATGGAAATATCTACACCACAATGTCTATAAACATGGAAATACCTATACCGCTATCTCTTTAAACATGGAAATATCTTCACCACGATTTGTATAAACATGGAAATATCTACACCGCTATCTGTATAAACATGGTAATATCTACACCACCATCTATATAAACATGGAAATATCTACACCGCCATCTGTATAAACATGGAAATATCTACAATAACATCTGTAGAAAGATGGAAATATCTACACCGCAATCTGTGTAAACATGGAAGTATCTACACCGATATCTGTAAAAACATGGAAATATCTACACCGCCATCTGTATATACATGGAAATATCTACACCGCGATCTGTATAAACATGGAAATATCTACGGTGCCATCTCTATAAACATTGAAATATCTACACTGCCATCTGTAAAAACATGGAAATATCTACACAGTCATCTGAATAAACATGGAAATATCTACACCACCGTCTGTATAAACATGGAAATACCTTCAATACCATCTGTATACACATGGAAATATCTACACAGACATCTGTATAAATATGGAAATATCTACACCGCCATCTGTATAAACATGGAAATATCTACACTGCCATCTGTAGAAAGATGGAAATATCTACACCGCTATCTCTATAAATATGGAAATATCTACACCGCCATCTCTATAAACATGAAAATATCTACACTGCCATCTCCATAAAGATGGAAGTATCCACTCCGCCATGTGTATAAACACGGAAATATCTACACCATCATCTGTGTAAACATGGAAATATCTACACCGCTATCTGTGTAAACATGGCAATATCTACACCACCATCTTCATGTCCATGGAAATATCTATGCCGCCATCAGTATAAACATGGAAATACCTACACGGCCATCTGTGTATAGATGGAAATATCAACACCGCCATCTGTACAAACATGGAAATATCTACACCGCTATCTCTATAAACATGGAAATATCTGCACTGCCATCTGTAAAAACATGGAAATACCTATACAGTCATCTGTATAAACATGGAAATATCTACAATGCCATCTGTATACACATGGAAATATCTACACAGCCATCTGTATTATCATGTAAATATCTACACTGCTATCTCTATAAACATGGAAATATCTACACCGCCATCTCTATAAACATGAAAATATCTACACTGCCATCTCCATAAACATGGAACTAACTACTCCGCCATCTGTATAAACATGGAAACATCTACACCGCCATCTGTGTGAATAAGGAAATATCTACAATGCCATCTGTATAAAGATATAAATATCTGCACCGCGATCTGTATAAACATGGAAATATCTACATCGCTATCTGAGTACACGTGGAAATACCAACACCGCTATCGGTATAAACATGGAAATATCTACAACGCCATCTACATAAACATGGAAATATCTACACCACAATGTCTATAAACATGGAAATACCTATACCGCTATCTCTTTAAACATGGAAATATCTTCACCACGATTTGTATAAACATGGAAATATCTACACCGCTATCTGTATAAACATGGTAATATCTACACCACCATCTATATAAACATGGAAATATCTACACCGCCATCTGTATAAACATGGAAATATCTACACCGCGATCTGTATAAACATGGAAATATCTACAGTGCCATCTCTATAAACATTGAAATATCTACACTGCCATCTGTAAAAACATGGAAATATCTACACAGTCATCTGAATAAACATGGAAATATGTACACCACCATCTGTATAAACATGGAAATACCTTCAATACCATCGGTATACACATGGAAATATCTACACAGACATCTGTATAAATATGGAAATATCTACACCGCCATCTGTATAAACATGGAAATATCTACACTGCCCTCTGTAGAAAAATGGAAGTATCTACACCGCTATCTCTATAAATATGGAAATATCTACACCGCCAACTCTATAAACATGAAAATATCTACACTGCCATCTCCATAAAGATGGAACTATCCACTCCGCCATGTGTATAAACACGGAAATATCTACACCATCATCTGTGTAAACATGGAAATATCTACACCGCTATCTGTATAAACATGGAAATATCTACACCACCATCTTCATGTCCATGGAAATATCTATGCCGCCATCTGTATAAACATGGAAATACCTACACGGCCATCTGTGTATAGATGGAAATATCAACACCGCCATCTGTACAAACATGGAAATATCTACACCGCTATCTCTATAAACATGGAAATATCTGCACTGCCATCTGTAAAAACATGGAAATACCTATACAGTCATCTGTATAAACATGGAAATATCTACAATGCCATCTGTATACACATGGAAATATCTACACAGCCATCTGTATTATCATGTAAATATCTACACTGCTATCTCTATAAACATGGAAATATCTACACCGCCATCTCTATAAACATGAAAATATCTACACTGCCATCTCCATAAACATGGAACTAACTACTCCGCCATCTGTATAAACATGGAAACATCTACACCGCCATCTGTGTGAATAACGAAATATCTACAATGCCATCTGTATAAAGATATAAATATCTGCACCGCGATCTGTATAAACATGGAAATATCTACATCGCTATCTGAGTAAACGTGGAAATACCAACACCGCTATCGGTATAAACATGGAAATATCTACAACGCCATCTACATAAACATGGAAATATCTACACCACAATGTCTATAAACATGGAAATACCTATACCGCTATCTCTTTAAACATGGAAATATCTTCACCACGATTTGTATAAACATGGAAATATCTACACCGCTATCTGTATAAACATGGTAACATCTACACCACCATCTATATAAACATGGAAATATCTACACCGCCATCTGTATAAACATGGAAATATCTACAATAACATCTGTAGAAAGATGGAAATATCTACACCGCAATCTGTGTAAACATGGAAGTATCTACACCGATATCTGTAAAAACATGGAAATATCTACACCGCCATCTGTATATACATGGAAATATCTACACCGCGATCTGTATAAACATGGAAATATCTACGGTGTCATCTCTATAAACATTGAAATATCTACACTGCCATCTGTAAAAACATGGAAATATCTACACAGTCATCTGAATAAACATGGAAATATCTACAACACCGTCTGTATAAACATGGAAATAACTTCAATACCATCTGTATACACATGGAAATATCTACACAGACATCTGTATAAATATGGAAATATCTACACCGCCATCTGTATAAACATGGAAATATCTACACTGCCATCTGTAGAAAGATGGAAATATCTACACCGCTATCTCTATAAATATGGAAATATCTACACCGCCATCTCTATAAACATGAAAATATCTACACTGCCATCTCCATAAAGATGGAAGTATCCACTCCGCCATGTGTATAAACACGGAAATATCTACACCATCATCTGTGTAAACATGGAAATATCTACACCGCTATCTGTGTAAACATGGCAATATCTACACCACCATCTTCATGTCCATGGAAATATCTATGCCGCCATCAGTATAAACATGGAAATACCTACACGGCCATCTGTGTATACATGGAAATATCAACACCGCCATCTGTACAAACATGGAAATATCTACACCGCTATCTCTATAAACATGGAAATATCTGCACTGCCATCTGTAAAAACATGGAAATACCTATACAGTCATCTGTATAAACATGGAAATATCTACAATGCCATCTGTATACACATGGAAATATCTACACAGCCATCTGTATTATCATGTAAATATCTACACTGCTATCTCTATAAACATGGAAATATCTACACCACCATCTCTATAAACATGAAAATATCTACACTGCCATCTCCATAAACATGGAACTAACTACTCCGCCATCTGTATAAACATGGAAACATCTACACCGCCATCTGTGTGAATAAGGAAATATCTACAATGCCATCTGTATAAAGATATAAATATCTGCACCACGATCTGTATAAACATGGAAATATCTACATCGCTATCTGAGTAAACGTGGAAATACCAACACCGCTATCGGTATAAACATGGAAATATCTACAACGCCATCTACATAAACATGGAAATATCTACACCACAATGTCTATAAACATGGAAATACCTATACCGCTATCTCTTTAAACATGGAAATATCTTCACCACGATTTGTATAAACATGGAAATATCTACACCGCTATCTGTATAAACATGGTAACATCTACACCACCATCTATATAAACATGGAAATATCTACACCGCCATCTGTATAAACATGGAAATATCTACAATAACATCTGTAGAAAGATGGAAATATCTACACCGCAATCTGTGTAAACATGGAAATATCTACACCGATATCTGTAAAAACATGGAAATATCTACACCGCCATCTGTATAAACATGGAAATATCTACACCGCGATCTGTATAAACATGGAAATATCTACAGTGCCATCTCTATAAACATTGAAATATCTACACTGCCATCTGTAAGAACATGGAAATATCTACACAGTCATCTGAATAAACATGGAAATATCTACACCACCATCTGTATAAACATGGAAATACCTACAATACCATCTGTATACACATGGAAATATCTACACAGACATCTGAATAAATATGGAAATATCTACACCGCCATCTGTATAAACATGGAAATATCTACACTGCCCTCTGTAGAAAGATGGAAATATCTACACCGCTATCTCTATAAATATGGAAATATCTACACCGCCATCTCTATAAACATGAAAATATCTACACTGCCATCTCCATAAAGATGGAAGTATCCACTCCACCATGTGTATAAACACGGAAATATCTACACCATCATCTGTGTAAACATGGAAATATCTATACCGCTATCTGTATAAACATGGAAATATCTACACCACCATCTTCATGTCCATGGAAATATCTATGCCGCCATCTGTATAAACATGGAAATACCTACACGGCCATCTGTGTATAGATGGAAATATCAACACCACCATCTGTACAAACATGGAAATATCTACACCGCTATCTCTATAAACATGGAAATATCTGCACTGCCATCTGTAAAAACATGGAAATACCTATACAGTCATCTGTATAAACATGGAAATATCTACAATGCCATCTGTATACACATGGAAATATCTACACAGCCATCTGTATTATCATGTAAATATCTACACTGCTATCTCTATAAACATGGAAATATCTACACCGCCATCTCTATAAACATGAAAATATCTACACTGCCATCTCCATAAACATGGAACTAACTACTCCGCCATCTGTATAAACATGGAAACATCTACACCGCCATCTGTGTGAATAAGGAAATATCTACAATGCCATCTGTATAAAGATATAAATATCTGCACCGCGATCTGTATAAACATGGAAATATCTACATCGCTATCTGAGTAAACGTGGAAATACCAACACCGCTATCGGTATAAACATGGAAATATCTACAACGCCATCTACATAAACATGGAAATATCTACACCACAATGTCTATAAACATGGAAATACCTATACCGCTATCTCTTTAAACATGGAAATATCTTCACCACGATTTGTATAAACATGGAAATATCTACACCGCTATCTGTATAAACATGGTAATATCTACACCACCATCTATATAAACATGGAAATATCTACACCGCCATCTGTATAAACATGGAAATATCTACAATAACATCTGTAGAAAGATGGAAATATCTACACCGCAATCTGTGTAAACATGGAAATATCTACACCGATATCTGTAAAAACATGGAAATATCTACACCGCCATCTGTATAAACATGGAAATATCTACACCGCGATCTGTATAAACATGGAAATATCTACAGTGCCATCTCTATAAACATTGAAATATCTACACTGCCATCTGTAAAAACAAGGAAATATCTACACAGTCATCTGAATAAACATGGAAATATCTACACCACCATCTGTATAAACATGGAAATACCTTCAATACCATCTGTATACACATGGAAATATCTACACAAACATCTGTATAAATATGGAAATATCTACACTGCCATCTGTATAAACATGGAAATATCTACACTGCCATCTGTAGAAAGATGGAAATATCTACACCGCTATCTCTATAAATATGGAAATATCTACACCGCCATCTCTATAAACATGAAAATATCTACACTGCCATCTCCATAAAGATGGAAGTATCCACTCCGCCATGTGTATAAACACGGAAATATCTACACCATCATCTGTGTAAACATGGAAATATCTACACCACCATCTTCATGTCCATGGAAATATCTATGCCGCCATCTGTATAAACATGGAAATATCTACACGGCCATCTGTGTATAGATGGAAATATCAACACCGCCATCTGTACAAACATGGAAATATCTACACCGCTATCTCTATAAACATGGAAATATCTGCACTGCCATCTGTAAAAACATGGAAATACCTATACAGTCATCTGTATAAACATGGAAATACCTACAATGCCATCTGTATACACATGGAAATATCTACACAGCCATCTGTATTATCATGTAAATATCTACACTGCTATCTCTATAAACATGGAAATATCTACACTGCCATCTCTATAAACATGAAAATATCTACACTGCCATCTCCATAAACATGGAACTAACTACTCCGCCATCTGTATAAACATGGAAACATCTACACCGCCATCTGTGTGAATAAGGAAATATCTACAATGCCATCTGTATAAAGATATAAATATCTGCACCGCGATCTGTATAAACATGGAAATATCTACATCGCTATCTGAGTAAACGTGGAAATACCAACACCGCTATCGGTATAAACATGGAAATATCTACAAAGCCATCTATATAAACATGGAAATATCTACACCGCAATGTCTATAAACATGGAAATGCCTATACCGCTATCTCTTTAAACATGGAAATATCTACACCGCTATCTGTATAAACATGGAAATATCTACACCGCTATCTGTACAAACATGGAAATATCTACACCGCGATCTGTATAAACATGGAAATATCTACACCGCCATCTGAACAAACATGGAAATATCTACACCGCGATCTGTATAAACATGGAAATATCTACAACGCGATCTGTATAAACATGGAAATATCTACACCGCGATCTGTATAAACATGGAAATATCTACACCGTGATCTGTATAAACATGGAAATATCTACACCGCGATCTGTGTAAACATGGAAATATCTTCACCGCGATCTGTATAAACATGGAAATATCTACACCGCTATCTGTATAAACATGGTAATATCTACACCACCATCTATATAAACATGGAAATATCTACACCGCCATCTGTATAAACATGGAAATATCTACAATGCCATCTGTAGAAAGATGGAAATATCTACACCGCAATCTGTGTAAACATGGAACTATCTACACCGATATCTGTAAAAACATGGAAATATCTACACCGCTATCTGTATAAACATGGAAATATGTACACCGCGATCTGTATAAACATGGAAATATCTACAGTGCCATCTGTATAAATATTGAAATATCTACACTGCCATCTGTAAAAACATGGAAAGATCTACACAGTCATCTGAATAAACATGGAAATATCTACACCACCATCTGTATAAACATGGAAATACCTTCAATACCATCTGTATACACATGGAAATATCTACACAGACATCTTTATTAATATGGAAATATCTACACCGCCATCTGTATATACATGGAAATATCTACACTGCCATCTGTAGAAAGATGGAAATATCTACACCGCTATCTCTATAAATATGGAAATATCTACACCGCCATCTCTATAAACATGAAAATACCTACACTGCCATCTCCATAAACATGGAACTAACTACTCCGCCATCTCTATAAACATGAAAATACCTACACTGCCATCTCCATAAACATGGAACTAACTACTCCGCCATCTGTATAAACATGGAAACATCTACACCGCCATCTGTGTGAATAAGGAAATATCTACAATGCCATCTGTATAAAGATATAAATATCTGCACCGCGATCTGTATAAACATGGAAATATCTACATCGCTATCTGAGTACACGTGGAAATACCAACACCGCTATCGGTATAAACATGGAAATATCTACAACGCCATCTACATAAACATGGAAATATCTACACCACAATGTCTATAAACATGGAAATACCTATACCGCTATCTCTTTAAACATGGAAATATCTTCACCACGATTTGTATAAACATGGAAATATCTACACCGCTATCTGTATAAACATGGTAATATCTAAACCACCATCTATATAAACATGGAAATATCTACACCGCCATCTGTATAAACATGGAAATATCTACAATAACATCTGTAGAAAGATGGAAATATCTACACCGCAATCTGTGTAAACATGGAAATATCTACACCGATATCTGTAAAAACATGGAAATATCTACACCGCCATCTGTATAAACATGGAAATATCTACACCGCGATCTGTATAAACATGGAAATATCTACAGTGCCACCTCTATAAACATTGAAATATCTACACTGCCATCTGTAAAAACATGGAAATATCTACACAGTCATCTGAAGAAACATGGAAATATCTACACCACCATCTGTATAAACATGGAAATACCTTCAATACCATCTGTATACACATGGAAATATCTACACAGACATCGGTATAAATATGGAAATATCTACACCGCCATCTGTATAAACATGGAAATATCTACACTGCCATCTGTAGAAAGATGGAAATATCTACACCGCTATCTCTATAAATATGGAAATATCTACACCGCCATCTCTATAAACATGAAAATATCTACACTGCCATCTCCATAAAGATGGAAGTATCCACTCCGCCATGTGTATAAACACGGAAATATCTACACCATCATCTGTGTAAACATGGAAATATCTACACCGCTATCTGTATAAACATGGAAATATCTACACCACCATCTTCATGTCCATGGAAATATCTATGCCGCCATCTGTATAAACATGGAAATACCTACACGGCCATCTGTGTATAGATGGAAATATCAACACCGCCATCTGTACAAACATGGAAATATCTACACCGCTATCTCTATAAACATGGAAATATCTGCACTGCCATCTGTAAAAACATGGAAATACCTATACAGTCATCTGTATAAACATGGAAATATCTACAATGCCATCTGTATACACATGGAAATATCTACACAGCCATCTGTATTATCATGTAAATATCTACACTGCTATCTCTATAAACATGGAAATATCTACTCCGCCATCTCTATAAACATGAAAATATCTACACTGCCATCTCCATAAACATGGAACTAACTACTCCGCCATCTGTATAAACATGGAAACATCTACACCGCCATCTGTGTGAATAAGGAAATATCTACAATGCCATCTGTATAAAGATATAAATATCTGCACCGCGATCTGTATAAACATGGAAATATCTACATCGCTATCTGAGTAAACGTGGAAATACCAACACCGCTATCGGTATAAACATGGAAATATCTACAACGCCATCTACATAAACATGGAAATATCTACACCACAATGTCTATAAACATGGAAATACCTATACCGCTATCTCTTTAAACATGGAAATATCTTCACCACGATTTGTATAAACATGGAAATATCTACACCGCTATCTGTATAAACATGGTAATATCTACACCACCATCTATATAAACATGGAAATATCTACACCGCCATCTGTATAAACATGGAAATATCTACAATAACATCTGTAGAAAGATGGAAATATCTACACCGCAATCTGTGTAAACATGGAAATATCTACACCGATATCTGTAAAAACATGGAAATATCTACACCGCCATCTGTATAAACATGGAAATATCTACACCGCGATCTGTATAAACATGGAAATATCTACAGTGCCATCTCTATAAACATTGAAATATCTACACTGCCATCTGTAAAAACATGGAAATATCTACACAGTCATCTGAATAAACATGGAAATATCTACACCACCATCTGTATAAACATGGAAATACCTTCAATACCATCTGTATACACATGGAAATATCTACACAAACATCTGTATAAATATGGAAATATCTACACTGCCATCTGTATAAACATGGAAATATCTACACTGCCATCTGTAGAAAGATGGAAATATCTACACCGCTATCTCTATAAATATGGAAATATCTACACCGCCATCTCTATAAACATGAAAATATCTACACTGCCATCTCCATAAAGATGGAAGTATCCACTCCGCCATGTGTATAAACACGGAAATATCTACACCATCATCTGTGTAAACATGGAAATATCTACACCACCATCTTCATGTCCATGGAAATATCTATGCCGCCATCTGTATAAACATGGAAATATCTACACGGCCATCTGTGTATAGATGGAAATATCAACACCGCCATCTGTACAAACATGGAAATATCTACACCGCTATCTCTATAAACATGGAAATATCTGCACTGCCATCTGTAAAAACATGGAAATACCTATACAGTCATCTGTATAAACATGGAAATACCTACAATGCCATCTGTATACACATGGAAATATCTACACAGCCATCTGTATTATCATGTAAATATCTACACTGCTATCTCTATAAACATGGAAATATCTACACTGCCATCTCTATAAACATGAAAATATCTACACTGCCATCTCCATAAACATGGAACTAACTACTCCGCCATCTGTATAAACATGGAAACATCTACACCGCCATCTGTGTGAATAAGGAAATATCTACAATGCCATCTGTATAAAGATATAAATATCTGCACCGCGATCTGTATAAACATGGAAATATCTACATCGCTATCTGAGTAAACGTGGAAATACCAACACCGCTATCGGTATAAACATGGAAATATCTACAAAGCCATCTATATAAACATGGAAATATCTACACCGCAATGTCTATAAACATGGAAATGCCTATACCGCTATCTCTTTAAACATGGAAATATCTACACCGCTATCTGTATAAACATGGAAATATCTACACCGCTATCTGTACAAACATGGAAATATCTACACCGCGATCTGTATAAACATGGAAATATCTACACCGCCATCTGTACAAACATGGAAATATCTACACCGCGATCTGTATAAACATGGAAATATCTACAACGCGATCTGTATAAACATGGAAATATCTACACCGCGATCTGTATAAACATGGAAATATCTACACCGTGATCTGTATAAACATGGAAATATCTACACCGCGATCTGTGTAAACATGGAAATATCTTCACCGCGATCTGTATAAACATGGAAATATCTACACCGCTATCTGTATAAACATGGTAATATCTACACCACCATCTATATAAACATGGAAATATCTACACCGCCATCTGTATAAACATGGAAATATCTACAATGCCATCTGTAGAAAGATGGAAATATCTACACCGCAATCTGTGTAAACATGGAACTATCTACACCGATATCTGTAAAAACATGGAAATATCTACACCGCTATCTGTATAAACATGGAAATATGTACACCGCGATCTGTATAAACATGGAAATATCTACAGTGCCATCTCTATAAATATTGAAATATCTACACTGCCATCTGTAAAAACATGGAAAGATCTACACAGTCATCTGAATAAACATGGAAATATCTACACCACCATCTGTATAAACATGGAAATACCTTCAATACCATCTGTATACACATGGAAATATCTACACAGACATCTTTATTAATATGGAAATATCTACACCGCCATCTGTATATACATGGAAATATCTACACTGCCATCTGTAGAAAGATGGAAATATCTACACCGCTATCTCTATAAATATGGAAATATCTACACCGCCATCTCTATAAACATGAAAATACCTACACTGCCATCTCCATAAACATGGAACTAACTACTCCGCCATCTCTATAAACATGAAAATACCTACACTGCCATCTCCATAAACATGGAACTAACTACTCCGCCATCTGTATAAACATGGAAACATCTACACCGCCATCTGTGTGAATAAGGAAATATCTACAATGCCATCTGTATAAAGATATAAATATCTGCACCGCGATCTGTATAATCATGGAAATATCTACATCGCTATCTGAGTAAACGTGGAAATTCCAACACCGCTATCGGTATAAACATGGAAATATCTACAACGCCATCTACATCAACATGGAAATAGCTACACCGCAATGTCTATAAACATGGAAATACCTACACCGCTATCTCTTTAAACATGGAAATATCTACACCGCTATCTGTATAAACATGGAAATATCTACGGTGCCATCTCTATAAACATTGAAATATCTACACTGCCATCTGTAAAAACATGGAAATATCTACAGTCATCTGAATAAACATGGAAATATCTACAACACCATCTGTATAAACATGGAAATAACTTCAATACCATCTGTATACACATGGAAATATCTACACAGACATCTGTATAAATATGGAAATATCTACACCGCCATCTGTATAAACATGGAAATATCTACACTGCCATCTGTAGAAAGATGGAAATATCTACACCGCTATCTCTATAAATATGGAAATATCTACACCGCCATCTCTATAAACATGAAAATATCTACACTGCCATCTCCATAAAGATGGAAGTATCCACTCCGCCATGTGTATAAACACGGAAATATCTACACCATCATCTGTGTAAACATGGAAATATCTACACCGCTATCTGTGTAAACATGGCAATATCTACACCACCATCTTCATGTCCATGGAAATATCTATGCCGCCATCAGTATAAACATGGAAATACCTACACGGCCATCTGTGTATAGATGGAAATATCAACACCGCCATCTGTACAAACATGGAAATATCTACACCGCTATCTCTATAAACATGGAAATATCTGCACTGCCATCTGTAAAAACATGGAAATACCTATACAGTCATCTGTATAAACATGGAAATATCTACAATGCCATCTGTATACACATGGAAATATCTACACAGCCATCTGTATTATCATGTAAATATCTACACTGCTATCTCTATAAACATGGAAATATCTACTCCGCCATCTCTATAAACATGAAAATATCTACACTGCCATCTCCATAAACATGGAACTAACTACTCCGCCATCTGTATAAACATGGAAACATCTACACCGCCATCTGTGTGAATAAGGAAATATCTACAATGCCATCTGTATAAAGATATAAATATCTGCACCGCGATCTGTATAAACATGGAAATATCTACATCGCTATCTGAGTAAACGTGGAAATACCAACACCGCTATCGGTATAAACATGGAAATATCTACAACGCCATCTACATAAACATGGAAATATCTACACCACAATGTCTATAAACATGGAAATACCTATACCGCTATCTCTTTAAACATGGAAATATCTTCACCACGATTTGTATAAACATGGAAATATCTACACCGCTATCTGTATAAACATGGTAACATCTACACCACCATCTATATAAACATGGAAATATCTACACCGCCATCTGTATAAACATGGAAATATCTACAATAACATCTGTAGAAAGATGGAAATATCTACACCGCAATCTGTGTAAACATGGAAGTATCTACACCGATATCTGTAAAAACATGGAAATATCTACACCGCCATCTGTATATACATGGAAATATCTACACCGCGATCTGTATAAACATGGAAATATCTACGGTGCCATCTCTATAAACATTGAAATATCTACACTGCCATCTGTAAAAACATGGAAATATCTACACAGTCATCTGAATAAACATGGAAATATCTACACCACCATCTGTATAAACATGGAAATAACTTCAATACCATCTGTATACACATGGAAATATCTACACAGACATCGGTATAAATATGGAAATATCTACACCGCCATCTGTATAAACATGGAAATATCTACACTGCCATCTGTAGAAAGATGGAAATATCTACACCGCTATCTCTATAAATATGGAAATATCTACACCGCCATCTCTATAAACATGAAAATATCTACACTGCCATCTCCATAAAGATGGAAGTATCCACTCCGCCATGTGTATAAACACGGAAATATCTACACCATCATCTGTGTAAACATGGAAATATCTACACCGCTATCTGTATAAACATGGAAATATCTACACCACCATCTTCATGTCCATGGAAATATCTATGCCGCCATCTGTATAAACATGGAAATACCTACACGGCCATCTGTGTATAGATGGAAATATCAACACCGCCATCTGTACAAACATGGAAATATCTACACCGCTATCTCTATAAACATGGAAATATCTGCACTGCCATCTGTAAAAACATGGAAATACCTATACAGTCATCTGTATAAGCATGGAAATATCTACAATGCCATCTGTATACACATGGAAATATCTACACAGCCATCTGTATTATCATGTAAATATCTACACTGCTATCTCTATAAACATGGAAATATCTACTCCGCCATCTCTATAAACATGAAAATATCTACACTGCCATCTCCATAAACATGGAACTAACTACTCCGCCATCTGTATAAACATGGAAACATCTACACCGCCATCTGTGTGAATAAGGAAATATCTACAATGCCATCTGTATAAAGATATAAATATCTGCACCGCGATCTGTATAAACATGGAAATATCTACATCGCTATCTGAGTAAACGTGGAAATACCAACACCGCTATCGGTGTAAACATGGAAATATCTACAACGCCATCTACATAAACATGGAAATATCTACACCACAATGTCTATAAACATGGAAATACCTATACCGCTATCTCTTTAAACATGGAAATATCTTCACCACGATTTGTATAAACATGGAAATATCTACACCGCTATCTGTATAAACATGGTAATATCTACACCACCATCTATATAAACATGGAAATATCTACACCGCCATCTGTATAAACATGGAAATATCTACAATAACATCTGTAGAAAGATGGAAATATCTACACCGCAATCTGTGTAAACATGGAAATATCTACACCGATATCTGTAAAAACATGGAAATATCTACACCGCCATCTGTATAAACATGGAAATATCTACACCGCGATCTGTATAAACATGGAAATATCTACAGTGCCATCTCTATAAACATTGAAATATCTACACTGCCATCTGTAAAAACATGGAAATATCTACACAGTCATCTAAATAAACATGGAAATATCTACACCACCATCTGTATAAACATGGAAATACCTTCAATACCATCTGTATACACATGGAAATATCTACACAGACATCTGTATAAATATGGAAATATCTACACTGCCATCTGTATAAACATGGAAATATCTACACTGCCATCTGTAGAACGATGGAAATATCTACACCGCTATCTCTATAAATATGGAAATATCTACACCGCCATCTCTATAAACATGAAAATATCTACACTGCCATCTCCATAAAGATGGAAGTATCCACTCCGCCATGTGTATAAACACGGAAATATCTACACCATCATCTGTGTAAACATGGAAATATCTACACCACCATCTTCATGTCCATGGAAATATCTATGCCGCCATCTGTATAAACATGGAAATATCTACACGGCCATCTGTGTATAGATGGAAATATCAACACCGCCATCTGTACAAACATGGAAATATCTACACCGCTATCTCTATAAACATGGAAATATCTGCACTGCCATCTGTAAAAACATGGAAATACCTATACAGTCATCTGTATAAACATGGAAATACCTACAATGCCATCTGTATACACATGGAAATATCTACACAGCCATCTGTATTATCATGTAAATATCTAAACTGCTATCTCTATAAACATGGAAATATCTACACTGCCATCTCTATAAACATGAAAATATCTACACTGCCATCTCCATAAACATGGAACTAACTACTCCGCCATCTGTATAAACATGGAAACATCTACACCGCCATCTGTGTGAATAAGGAAATATCTACAATGCCATCTGTATAAAGATATAAATATCTGCACCGCGATCTGTATAAACATGGAAATATCTACATCGCTATCTGAGTAAACGTGGAAATACCAACACCGCTATCGGTATAAACATGGAAATATCTACAAAGCCATCTACATAAACATGGAAATATCTACACCGCAATGTCTATAAACATGGAAATGCCTATACCGCTATCTCTTTAAACATGGAAATATCTACACCGCTATCTGTATAAACATGGAAATATCTACACCGCTATCTGTACAAACATGGAAATATCTACACCGCGATCTGTATAAACATGGAAATATCTACACCGCCATCTGTACAAACATGGAAATATCTACACCGCGATCTGTATAAACATGGAAATATCTACAACGCGATCTGTATAAACATGGAAATATCTACACCGCGATCTGTATAAACATGGAAATATCTACACCGTGATCTGTATAAACATGGAAATATCTACACCGCGATCTGTATAAACATGGAAATATCTTCACCGCGATCTGTATAAACATGGAAATATCTACACCGCTATCTGTATAAACATGGTAATATCTACACCACCATCTATATAAACATGGAAATATCTACACCGCCATCTGTATAAACATGGAAATATCTACAATGCCATCTGTAGAAAGATGGAAATATCTACACCGCAATCTGTGTAAACATGGAACTATCTACACCGATATCTGTAAAAACATGGAAATATCTACACCGCTATCTGTATAAACATGGAAATATCTACACCGCGATCTGTATAAACATGGAAATATCTACAGTGCCATCTCTATAAATATTGAAATATCTACACTGCCATCTGTAAAAACATGGAAAGATCTACACAGTCATCTGAATAAACATGGAAATATCTACACCACCATCTGTATAAACATGGAAATACCTTCAATACCATCTGTATACACATGGAAATATCTACACAGACATCTGTATAAATATGGAAATATCTACACCGCCATCTGTATATACATGGAAATATCTACACTGCCATCTGTAGAAAGATGGAAATATCTACACCGCTATCTCTATAAATATGGAAATATCTACACCGCCATCTCTATAAACATGAAAATACCTACACTGCCATCTCCATAAACATGGAACTAACTACTCCGCCATCTCTATAAACATGAAAATACCTACACTGCCATCTCCATAAACATGGAACTAACTACTCCGCCATCTGTATAAACATGGAAACATCTACACCGCCATCTGTGTGAATAAGGAAATATCTACAATGCCATCTGTATAAAGATATAAATATCTGCACCGCGATCTGTATAATCATGGAAATATCTACATCGCTATCTGAGTAAACGTGGAAATTCCAACACCGCTATCGGTATAAACATGGAAATATCTACAACGCCATCTACATCAACATGGAAATAGCTACACCGCAATGTCTATAAACATGGAAATACCTACACCGCTATCTCTTTAAACATGGAAATATCTACACCGCTATCTGTATAAACATGGAAATATCTACACCGCTATCTGTACAAACATGGACATATCTTCACCACGATCTGTATAAACATGGAAATATCTACACCGCTATCTGTATAAACATGGTAATATCTACACCACCATCTATATAAACATGGAAATATCTACACCGCCATCTGTATAAACATGGAAATATCTACAATGCCATCTGTAGAAAGATGGAAATATCTACACCGCAATCTGTGTAAACATCGAAATATCTACACCAATATCTGTAAAAACATGGAAATATCTACACCGCTATCTGTATAAACATGTAAATATCTACACCGCGATCTGTATAAACATGGAAATATCTACAGTGCCATCTCTATAAACTTTGAAATATCTACACTGCCATCTGTAAAAACATGGAAATATCTACACAGTCATCTGAATAAACATGGAAATATCTTCACCACAATCTGTATAAACATGGAAATAACTTCAATACCATCTGTATACACATGGAAATATCTACACAGACATCTGTATGAATATGGAAATATCTACACCGCCATCTGTATAAACATGGAAATATCTACAATGCCATCTGTAGAAAGATGGAAATATCTACACCGCTATCTCTATAAATATGGAAATATCTACACCGCCATCTCTATAAACATGAAAATATCTACACTGCCATCTCCATGAAGATGGAAGTATCTACACAGCCATGTGTATAAACACGGAAATATCTACACCACCATCTGTGTAAACATGGAAATATATACACCGCTATCTGTATAAACATGGAAATATCTACATCACCATCTGCATGTACATGGAAATATCTATGGCGCCATCTGTATAAACATGGAAATATCTACACGCCATCTGTGTATAGATGGAAATATCAACACCGCCATCTGTACAAACATGGAAATATCTACACCGCTATCTCTATAAACATGGAAATATCTGCACTGCCATCCTTAAAAACATGGAAATACCTATACAGTCATCTGTATAAACATGGAAATATCTACAATGCCATCTGTATACACATGGAAATATCTACACAGCCATCTGTATAAACATGTAAATATCTACACTGCTATCTCTATAAACATGGAAATATCTACACCGCCATCTCTATAAACATGAAAATATCTACACTGCCATCTCCATAAACATGGAACTAACTACTCCGCCATCTGTATAAACATGGAAACATCTACACCGCCATCTGTGTGAATGAGGAAATATCTACAATTCCATCTGTATTAAGATATAAATATCTGCACCACGATCTGTATAAACATGGAAATATCTACATCGCTATCTGAGTAAACGTGGAAATACCAACACCGCTATCGGTATAAACATGGAAATATCTACAACGCCATTTACATAAACATGGAAATATCTACACCGCAATGTCTATAAACATGGAAATACCTACACCGCTATCTCTTTAAACATGGAAATATCTACAACGCTATTTGTATAAACATGGAAATATCTACACCGCTATCTGTACAAACATGGAAATATCTACACCGCGATCTGTATAAACATGGAAATATGTACAACGCGATCTGTATAAACATGGAAATATCTACACCGCGATCTGTATAAACATGGAAATATCTTCACCACGATCTGTATAAACATGGAAATATCTACACCGCTGTCTGTACAAACAAGGACATATCTACACCGCGATCTGTATAAACATGGAAATATCTTCACCACGATCTGTATAAACATGGAAATATCTACACCGCTGTCTGTACAAACAAGGACATATCTACACCGCGATCTGTATAAACATGGAAATATCTACACCGCCATCTGTATAAACATGGAAATATCTACACCGCGATCTGTATAAACATGGAAATATCTACACCGCGATCTGTATAAACATGGAAATACCTTCACCACGATCTGTATAAACATGGAAATATCTACACCGCTATCTGTATAAACATGGTAATATCTACACCACCATCTATATAAACATGGAAATATCTACACCACCATCTGTATAAACATGGAAATGTCTACAATGCCATCTGTAGAAAGATGGAAATATCTACACCGCTATCTCTATAAATATGGAAATATCTACACCGCCATCTCTATAAACATGAAAATATCTACACTGCCATCTCCATAAAGATGGAAGTATCCACTCAGCCATGTGTATAAACACGGAAATATCTACACCATCATCTGTGTAATCATGGAAATATCTACACCGCTATCTCTATAAACATGGAAATATCTACACCACCATCTACATGTCCATGGAAATATCTATGCCGCCATCTGTATAAAGATGGAAATACCTACACGGCCATCTGTGTATAGATGGAAATATCAACACCGCCATCTGTACAAACATGGAAATATCTACACCGCTATCTCTATAAACATGGAAATATCTGCACTGCCATCTGTAAAAACATGGAAAAACCTATACAGTCATCTGTATAAACATGGAAATATCTACAATGCCATCTGTATACACATGGAAATATCTACACAGCCATCTGTATTATCATGTAAATATCTACACTGCTATCTCTATAAACATGGAAATATCTACACCGCCATCTCTATAAACATGAAAATATCTACACTGCCATCTCCATAAACATGGAACTAACTTCTCCGCCATCTGTATAAACATGGAAACATCTACACCGCCATCTGTGTGAATAAGGAAATATCTACAATGCCATCTGTATAAAGATATAAATATCTACACCGCGATCTGTATAAACATGGAAATATCTACATCGCTATCTGAGTAAACGTGGAAATACCAACACCGCTATCGGTATAAACATGGAAATATCTACAACGCCATCTACATAAACATGGAAATATCTACACCACAATGTCTATAAACATGGAAATACCTATACCGCTATCTCTTTAAACATGGAAATATCTTCACCACGATTTGTATAAACATGGAAATATCTACACCGCTATCTGTATAAACATGGTAATATCTACACCACCATCTATATAAACATGGAAATATCTACACCGCCATCTGTATAAACATGGAAATATCTACAATAACATCTGTAGAAAGATGGAAATATCTACACCGCAATCTGTGTAAACATGGAAATATCTACACCGATATCTGTAAAAACACGGAAATATCTACACCGCCATCTGTATAAACATGGAAATATCTACACCGCGATCTGTATAAACATGGAAATATCTACAGTGCCATCTCTATAAACATTGAAATATCTACACTGCCATCTGTAAAAACATGGAAATATCTACACAGTCATCTGAATAAACATGGAAATATCTACACCACCATCTGTATAAACATGGAAATACCTTCAATACCATCTGTATACACATGGAAATATCTACACAGACATCTGTATAAATATGGAAATATCTACACCGCCATCTGTATAAACATGGAAATATCTACACTGCCATCTGTAGAAAGATGGAAATATCTACACCGCTATCTCTATAAATATGGAAATATCTACACCGCCATCTCTATAAACATGAAAATATCTACACTGCCATCTCCATAAAGATGGAAGTATCCACTCAGCCATGTGTATAAACACGGAAATATCTACACCATCATCTGTGTAAACATGGAAATATCTACACCGCTATCTGTATAAACATGGAAATATCTACACCACCATCTTCATGTCCATGGAAATATCTATGCCGCCATCTGTATAAACATGGAAATACCTACACGGCCATCTGTGTATAGATGGAAATATCAACACCGCCATCTGTACAAACATGGAAATATCTACACCGCTATCTCTATAAACATGGAAATATCTGCACTGCCATCTGTAAAAACATGGAAATACCTATACAGTCATCTGTATAAACATGGAAATATCTACAATGCCATCTGTATACACATGGAAATATCTACACAGCCATCTGTATTATCATGTAAATATCTACACTGCTATCTCTATAAACATGGAAATATCTACACCGCCATCTCTATAAACATGAAAATATCTACACTGCCATCTCCATAAACATGGAACTAACTACTCCGCCATCTGTATAAATATGGAAACATCTACACCGCCATCTGTGTGAATAAGGAAATATCTACAATGCCATCTGTATAAAGATATAAATATCTGCACCGCGATCTGTATAAACATGGAAATATCTACATCGCTATCTGAGTAAACGTGGAAATACCAACACCGCTATCGGTATAAACATGGAAATATCTACAACGCCATCTACATAAACATGGAAATATCTACACCACAATGTCTATAAACATGGAAATACCTATACCGCTATCTCTTTAAACATGGAAATATCTTCACCACGATTTGTATAAACATGGAAATATCTACACCGCTATCTGTATAAACATGGTAATATCTACACCACCATCTATATAAACATGGAAATATCTACACCGCCATCTGTATAAACATGGAAATATCTACAATAACATCTGTAGAAAGATGGAAATATCTACACCGCAATCTGTGTAAACATGGAAATATCTACACCGATATCTGTAAAAACATGGAAATATCTACACCGCCATCTGTATAAACATGGAAATATCTACACCGCGATCTGTATAAACATGGAAATATCTACAGTGCCATCTCTATAAACATTGAAATATCTACACTGCCATCTGTAAAAACATGGAAATATCTACACAGTCATCTGAATAAACATGGAAATATCTACACCACCATCTGTATAAACATGGAAATACCTTCAATACCATCTGTATACACATGGAAATATCTACACAGACATCTGTATAAATATGGAAATATCTACACCGCCATCTGTATAAACATGGAAATATCTACACTGCCATCTGTAGAAAGATGGAAATATCTACACCGCTATCTCTATAAATATGAAATATCTACACCGCCATCTCTATAAACATGAAAATATCTACACTGCCATCTCCATAAAGATGGAAGTATCCACTCCGCCATGTGTATAAACACGGAAATATCTACACCATCATCTGTGTAAACATGGAAATATCTACACCACCATCTTCATGTCCATGGAAATATTTATGCCGCCATCTGTATAAACATGGAAATATCTACACGGCCATCTGTGTATAGATGGAAATATCAACACCGCCATCTGTACAAACATGGAAATATCTACACCGCTATCTCTATAAACATGGAAATATCTGCACTGCCATCTGTAAAAACATGGAAATACCTATACAGTCATCTGTATAAACATGGAAATATCTACAATGCCATCTGTATACACATGGAAATATCTACACAGCCATCTGTATTATCATGTAAATATCTACACTGCTATCTCTATAAACATGGAAATATCTACACCGCCATCTCTATAAACATGAAAATATCTACACTGCCATCTCCATAAACATGGAACTAACTACTCCGCCATCTGTATAAACATGGAAACATCTACACCGCCATCTGTGTGAATAAGGAAATATCTACAATGCCATCTGTATAAAGATATAAATATCTGCACCGCGATCTGTATAAACATGGAAATATCTACATCGCTATCTGAGTAAACGTGGAAATACCAACACCGCTATCGGTATAAACATGGAAATATCTACAACGCCATCTACATAAACATGGAAATATCTACACCGCAATGTCTATAAACATGGAAATGCCTATACCGCTATCTCTTTAAACATGGAAATATCTACACCGCTATCTGTATAAACATGGAAATATCTACACCGCTGTCTGTACAAACATGGAAATATCTACACCGCGATCTGTATAAACATGGAAATATCTACACCGCCATCTGTACAAACATGGAAATATCTACAACGCGATCTGTATAAACATGGAAATATCTACAACGCGATCTGTATAAACATGGAAATATCTACACCGCGATCTGTATAAACATGGAAATATCTACACCGTGATCTGTATAAACATGGACATATCTACACCGCGATCTGTATAAACATGGAAATATCTTCACCACGATCTGTATAAACATGGAAGTATCTACACCGCTATCTGTATAAACATGGTAATATCTACACCACCATCTATATAAACATGGAAATATCTACACCGCCATCTGTATAAACATGGAAATATCTACAATGCCATCTGTAGAAAGATGGAAATATCTACACCGCAATCTGTGTAAACATGGAACTATCTACACCGATATCTGTAAAAACATGGAAATATCTACACCGCTATCTGTATAAACATGGAAATATCTACACCGCGATCTGTATAAACATGGAAATATCTACAGTGCCATCTCTATAAACATTGAAATATCTACAATGCCATCTGTAAAAACATGGAAAGATCTACACAGTCATCTGAATAAACATGGAAATATCTACACCACCATCTGTATAAACATGGAAATACCTTCAATACCATCTGTATACACATGGAAATATCTACACAGACATCTGTATAAATATGGAAATATCTACACCGCCATCTGTATAAACATGGAAATATCTACACTGCCATCTGTAGAAAGATGGAAATATCTACACCGCTATCTCTATAAATATGGAAATATCTACACCGCCATCTCTATAAACATGAAAATACCTACACTGCCATCTCCATAAACATGGAACTAACTACTCCGCCATCTCTATAAACATGAAAATACCTACACTGCCATCTCCATAAACATGGAACTAACTACTCCGCCATCTGTATAAACATGGAAACATCTACACCGCCATCTGTGTGAATAAGGAAATATCTACAATGCCATCTGTATAAAGATATAAATATCTGCACCGCAATCTGTATAAACATGGAAATATCTACATCGCTATCTGAGTAAACGTGGAAATACCAACACCGCTATCGGTATAAACATGGAAATATCTACAACGCCATCTACATCAACATGGAAATAGCTACACCGCTATGTCTATAAACATGGAAATACCTACACCGCTATCTCTTTAAACATGGAAATATCTACACCGCTATCTGTATAAACATGGAAATATCTACACCGCTATCTGTACAAACATGGAAATATCTTCACCACGATCTGTATAAACATGGAAATATCTACACCGCTATCTGTATAAACATGGTAATATCTACACCACCATCTATATAAACATGGAAATATCTACACCGCCATCTGTATAAACATGGAAATATCTACAATGCCATCTGTAGAAAGATGGAAATATCTACACCGCAATCTGTGTAAACATCGAAATATCTACACCGATATCTGTAAAAACATGGAAATATCTACACCGCTATCTGTATAAACATGTAAATATCTACACCGCGATCTGTATAAACATGGAAATATCTACAGTGCCATCTCTATAAACTTTGAAATATCTACACTACCATCTGTAAAAACATGGAAATATCTACACAGTCATCTGAATAAACATGGAAATATCTACACCACCATCTGTATAAACATGGAAATACCTTCAATACCATCTGTATACACATGGAAATATCTACACAGACATCTGTATGAATATGGAAATATCTACACCGCCATCTGTATAAACATGGAAATATCTACACTGCCATCTGTAGAAAGATGGAAATATCTACACCGCTATCTCTATAAATATGGAAATATCTACACCGCCATCTCTATAAACATGAAAATATCTACACTGCCATCTCCATAAACATGGAAGTATCTACACCGCCATGTGTATAAACACGGAAATATCTACACCACCATCTGTGTAAACATGGAAATATCTACACCGCTATCTGTATAAACATGGAAATATCTACACCACCATCTGCATGTCCATGGAAATATCTATGGCGCCATCTGTATAAACATGGAAATATCTACACGCCATCTGTGTATAGATGGAAATATCAACACCGCCATCTGTACAAACATGGAAATATCTACACCGCTATCTCTATAAACATGGAAATATCTGCACTGCCATCTGTAAAAACATGGAAATACCTATATAGTCATCTGTATAAACATGGAAATATCTACAATGCCATCTACACAGCCATCTGTATGAACATGTAAATATCTACACTGCTATCTCTATAAACATGGAAATATCTACACCGCCATCTCTATAAACATGAAAATATCTACACTGCCATCTCCATAAACATGGAACTAACTACTCCGCCATCTGTATAAACATGGAAACATCTACACCGCCATCTGTGTGAATAAGGAAATATCTACAATGCCATCTGTATAAAGATATAAATATCTGCACCACGATCTGTATAAACATGGAAATATCTACAACGCGATCTGTATAAACATGGAAATATCTACACCGCGATCTGTATAAACATGGAAATAACTTCACCACGATCTGTATAAACATGGAAATATCTACAACGCTATCTGTACAAACAAGGAAATATCTACACCGCGATCTGCATAAACATGGAAATATCTACACCGCCATCTGTATAAACATGGAAATATCTACACCGCGATCTGTATAAACATGGAAATATCTACACCGCGATCTGTATAAACATGGAAATATCTTCACCACGATCTGTATAAACATGGAAATATCTACACCGCTATCTGTATAAACATGGTAATATCTACACCAACATCTATATAAACATGGAAATATCTACACCACCATCTGTATAAACATGGAAATGTCTACAATGCCATCTGTAGAAAGATGGAAATATCTACACCGCTATCTCTTTAAATATGGAAATATCTACACCGCCATCTCTATAAACATGAAAATATCTACACTGCCATCTCCATAAAGATGGAAGTATCCACTCCGCCATGTGTATAAACACGGAAATATCTACACCATCATCTGTGTAAACATGGAAATATCTACACCGCTATCTGTATAAACATGGAAATATCTACACCACCATCTTCATGTCCATGGAAATATCTATGCCGCCATCTGTATAAACATGGAAATACCTACACGGCCATCTGTGTATAGATGGAAATATCAACACCGCCATCTGTACAAACATGGAAATATCTACACCGCTATCTCTATAAACATGGAAATATCAGCACTGCCATCTGTAAAAACATGGAAATACCTATACAGTCATCTGTATAAACATGGAAATATCTACAATGCCATCTGTATACACATGGAAATATCTACACAGCCATCGGTATTATCATGTAAATATCTACACTGCTATCTCTATAAACATGGAAATATCTACACCGCCATCTCTATAAACATGAAAATATCTACACTGCCATCTCCATAAACATGGAACTAACTACTCCGCCATCTGTATAAACATGGAAACATCTACACCGCCATCTGTGTGAATAAGGAAATATCTACAATGCCATCTGTATAAAGATATAAATATCTGCACCGCGATCTGTATAAACATGGAAATATCTACATCGCTATCTGAGTAAACGTGGAAATACCAACACCGCTATCGGTATAAACATGGAAATATCTACAACGCCATCTACATAAACATGGAAATATCTACACCACAATGTCTATAAACATGGAAATACCTATACCGCTATCTCTTTAAACATGGAAATATCTTCACCACGATTTGTATAAACATGGAAATATCTACACCGCTATCTGTATAAACATGGTAATATCTACACCACCATCTATATAAACATGGAAATATCTACACCGCCATCTGTATAAACATGGAAATATCTACAATAACATCTGTAGAAAGATGGAAATATCTACACCGCAATCTGTGTAAACATGGAAATATCTACACCGATATCTGTAAAAACATGGAAATATCTACACCGCCATCTGTATAAACATGGAAATATCTACACCGCGATCTGTATAAACATGGAAATATCTACAGTGCCATCTCTATAAACATTGAAATATCTACACTGCCATCTGTAAAAACATGGAAATATCTACACAGTCATCTGAATAAACATGGAAATATCTACACCACCATCTGTATAAACATGGAAATACCTTCAATACCATCTGTATACACATGGAAATATCTACACAGACATCTGTATAAATATGGAAATATCTACACCGCCATCTGTATAAACATGGAAATATCTACACTGCCATCTGTAGAAAGATGGAAATATCTACACCGCTATCTCTATAAATATGAAATATCTACACCGCCATCTCTATAAACATGAAAATATCTACACTGCCATCTCCATAAAGATGGAAGTATCCACTCCGCCATGTGTATAAACACGGAAATATCTACACCATCATCTGTGTAAACATGGAAATATCTACACCGCTATCTGTATAAACATGGAAATATCTACACCACCATCTTCATGTCCATGGAAATATCTATGCCGCCATCTGTATAAACATGGAAATATCTACACGGCCATCTGTGTATAGATGGAAATATCAACACCGCCATCTGTACAAACATGGAAATATCTACACCGCTATCTCTATAAACATGGAAATATCTGCACTGCCATCTGTAAAAACATGGAAATACCTATACAGTCATCTGTATAAACATGGAAATATCTACAATGCCATCTGTATACACATGGAAATATCTACACAGCCATCTGTATTATCATGTAAATATCTACACTGCTATCTCTATAAACATGGAAATATCTACAACGCCATCTCTATAAATATGAAAATATCTACACTGCCATCTCCATAAACATGGAACTAACTACTCCGCCATCTGTATAAACATGGAAACATCTACACCGCCATCTGTGTGAATAAGGAAATATCTACAATGCCATCTGTATAAAGATATAAATATCTGCACCGCGATCTCTATAAAAATGGAAATATCTACATCGCTATCTGAGTAAACGTGGAAATACCAACACCGCTATCGGTATAAACATGGAAATATCTACAACGCCATCAACATAAACATGGAAATATCTACACCACAATGTGTATAACATGGAAATACCTATACCGCTATCTCTTTAAACATGGAAATATCTTCACCACGATTTGTATAAACATGGAAATATCTACACCGCTATCTGTATAAACATGGTAATATCTACACCACCATCTATATAAACATGGAAATATCTACACCGCCATCTGTATAAACATGGAAATATCTACAATAACATCTGTAGAAAGATGGAAATATCTACACCGCAATCTGTGTAAACATGGAAATATCTACACCGATATCTGTAAAAACATGGAAATATCTACACCGCCATCTGTATAAACATGGAAATATCTACACCGCGATCTGTATAAACATGGAAATATCTACAGTGCCATCTCTATAAACATTGAAATATCTACACTGCCATCTGTAAAAACATGGAAATATCTACACAGTCATCTGAATAAACATGGAAATATCTACACCACCATCTGTATAAGTATGGAAATACCTTCAATACCATCTATATACACATGGAAATATCTACACAGACATCTGTATAAATATGGAAATATCTACACCGCCATCTGTATAAACATGGAAAAATCTACACTGCCATCTGTAGAAACATGGAAATATCTACACCGCTATCTCTATAAATATGGAAATATCTACACCGCCATCTCTATAAACATGAAAATATCTACACTGCCATCTCCATAAAGATGGAAGTATCCACTCCGCCATGTGTATAAACACGGAAATATCTACACCATCATCTGTGTAAACATGGAAATATCTACACCGCTATCTGTATAAACATGGAAATATCTACACCACCATCTTCATGTCCATGGAAATATCTATGCCGCCATCTGTATAAACATGGAAATACCTACACGGCCATCTGTGTATAGATGGAAATATCAACACCGCCATCTGTACAAACATGGAAATATCTACACCGCTATCTCTATAAACATGGAAATATCTGCACTGCCATCTGTAAAAACATCTAAATACCTATACAGTCATCTGTATAAACATGGAAATATCTACAATGCCATCTGTATACACATGGAAATATCTACACAGCCATCTGTATAAACATGTAAATATCTACACTGCTATCTCTATAAACATGGAAATATCTACACCGCCATCTCTATAAACATGAAAATATCTACACTGCCATCTCCATAAACATGGAACTAACTACTCCGCCATCTGTATAAACATGGAAACATCTACACCGCCATCTGTGTGAATAAGGAAATATCTACAATGCCATCTGTATAAAGATATAAATATCTGCACCGCGATCTGTGTAAACATGGAAATATCTACATCGCTATCTGAGTAAACGTGGAAATACCAACACCGCTATCGGTATAAACATGGAAATATCTACAACGCCATCTACATAAACATGGAAATATCTACACCGCAATGTCTATAAACATGGAAATGCCTATACAGCTATCTCTTTAAACATGGAAATATCTACAACGCGATCTGTATAAACATGGAAATATCTACAACGCGATCTGTATAAACATGGAAATATCTACACCGCGATCTGTATAAACATGGACATATCTACACCGTGATCTGTATAAACATGGACATATCTACACCGCGATCTGTATAAACATGGAAATATCTTCACCACGATCTGTATAAACATGGAAGTATCTACACCGCTATCTGCATAAACATGGTAATATCTACACCACCATCTATATAAACATGGAAATATCTACACCGCCATCTGTATAAACATGGAAATATCTACAATGCCATCTGGAGAAAGATGGAAATATCTACACCGCAATCTGTGTAAACATGGAACTATCTACACCGATATCTGTAAAAACATGGAAATATCTACACCGCTATCTGTATAAACATGGAAATATCTACACCGCGATCTGTATGAACATGGAAATATCTACAGTGCCATCTCTATAAACATTGAAATATCTACAATGCCATCTGTAAAAACATGGAAAGATCTACACAGTCATCTGAATAAACATGGAAATATCTACACCACCATCTGTATAAACATGGAAATACCTTCAATACCATCTGTATACACATGGAAATATCTACACAGACATCTGTATAAATATGGAAATATCTACACAGCCATCTGTATAAACATGGAAATATCTACACTGCCATCTGTAGAAAGATGGAAATATCTACACCGCTATCTCTATAAATATGGAAATATCTACACCGCCATCTCTATAAACATGAAAATACCTACACTGCCATCTCCATAAACATGGAACTAACTACTCCGCCATCTCTATAAACATGAAAATACCTACACTGCCATCTCCATAAACATGGAACTAACTACTCCGCCATCTGTATAAACATGGAAACATCTACACCGCCATCTGTGTGAATAAGGAAATATCTACAATGCCATCTGTATAAAGATATAAATATCTGCACCGCAATCTGTATAAACATGGAAATATCTACATCGCTATCTGAGTAAACGTGGAAATACCAACACCGCTATCGGTATAAATATGGAAATATCTACAACGCCATCTACATCAACATGGAAATAGCTACACCGCAATGTCTATAAACATGGAAATACCTACACCGCTATCTCTTTAAACATGGAAATATCTACACCGCTATCTGTATAAACATGGAAATATCTACACCGCTATCTGTACAAACATGGAAATATCTTCACCACGATCTGTATAAACATGGAAATATCTACACCGCTATCTGTATAAACATGGTAATATCTACACCACCATCTATATAAACATGGAAATATCTACACCGCCATCTGTATAAACATGGAAATATCTACAATGCCATCTGTAGAAAGATGGAAATATCTACACCGCAATCTGTGTAAACATCGAAATATCTACACCGATATCTGTAAAAACATGGAAATATCTACACCGCTATCTGTATAAACATGTAAATATCTACACCGCGATCTGTATAAACATGGAAATATCTACAGTGCCATCTCTATAAACTTTGAAATATCTACACTACCATCTGTAAAAACATGGTAATATCTACACAGTCATCTGAATAAACATGGAAATATCTACACCACCATCTGTATAAACATGGAAATACCTTCAATACCATCTGTATACACATGGAAATATCTACACAGACATCTGTATGAATATGGAAATATCTACACCGCCATCTGTATAAACATGGAAATATCTACACTGCCATCTGTAGAAAGATGGAAATATCTACACCGCTATCTCTATAAATATGGAAATATCTACACCGCCATCTCTATAAACATGAAAATATCTACACTGCCATCTCCATAAACATGGAAGTATCTACACCGCCATGTGTATAAACACGGAAATATCTACACCACCATCTGTGTAAACATGGAAATATCTACACCGCTATCTGTATAAACATGGAAATATCTACACCACCATCTGCATGTCCATGGAAATATCTATGGCGCCATCTGTATAAACATGGAAATATCTACACGCCATCTGTGTATAGATGGAAATATCAACACCGCCATCTGTACAAACATGGAAATATCTACACCGCTATCTCTATAAACATGGAAATATCTGCATTGCCATCTGTAAAAACATGGAAATACCTATAAAGTCATCTGTATAAACATGGAAATATCTACAATGCCATCTGTATACACATGGAAATATCTACACAGCCATCTGTATTATCATGTAAATATCTACACTGCTATCTCTATAAACATGGAAATATCTACACCGCCATCTCTATAAACATGAAAATATCTACACTGCCATCTCCATAAACATGGAACTAACTACTCCGCCATCTGTATAAACATGGAAACATCTACACCGCCATCTGTGTGAATAAGAAAATATCTACAATGCCATCTGTATAAAGATATAAATATCTGCACCACGATCTCTATAAACATGGAAATATCTACATCGCTATCTGAGTAAACGTGGAAATACCAACACCGCTATCGGTATAAACATGGAAATATCTACAACGCCATCTACATAAACATGGAAATATCTACACCGCAATGTCTATAAACATGGAAATACCTACACCGCTATCTCTTTAAACATGGAAATATCTACAACGCTATCTGTATAAACATGGAAATATCTAGACCGCTATCTGTACAAACATGGAAATATCTACACCGCGATGTGTATAAACATGGAAATATCTACAATGCGATCTGTATAAACATGGAAATATCTACACCGCGATCTGTATAAACATGGAAATATCTTCACCACGATCTGTATAAACATGGAAATATCTACACCGCTATCTGTACAAACAAGGAAATATCTACACCGCGATCTGTATAAACATGGAAATATCTACACCGCCATCTGTATAAACATGGAAATATCTACACCGCGATCTGTATAAACATGGAAATATCAACACCGCGATCTGTATAAACATGGAAATATCTTCACCACGATCTGTATAAACATGGAAATATCTACACCGCTATCTGTATAAACATGGTAATATCTACACCAACATCTATATAAACATGGAAATATCTACACCACCATCTGCATAAACATGGAAATGTCTACAATGCCATCTGTAGAAAGATGGAAATATCTACACCGCTATCTCTTTAAATATGGAAATATCTACACCGCCATCTCTATAAACATGAAAATATCTACACTGCCATCTCCATAAAGATGGAAGTATCCACTCCGCCATGTGTATAAACACGGAAATATCTACACCATCATCTGTGTAAACATGGAAATATCTACACCGCTATCTGTATAAACATGGAAATATCTACACCACGATCTTCATGTCCATGGAAATATCTATGCTGCCATCTGTATAAACATGGAAATACCTACACGGCCATCTGTGTATAGATGGAAATATCAACACCGCCATCTGTACAAACATGGAAATATCTACACCGCTATCTCTATAAACATGGAAATATCAGCACTGCCATCTGTAAAAACATGGAAATAACTATACAGTCATCTGTATAAACATGGAAATATCTACAATGCCATCTGTATACACATGGAAATATCTACACAGCCATCGGTATTATCATGTAAATATCTACACTGCTATCTCTATAAACATGGAAATATCTACACCGCCATCTCTATAAACATGAAAATATCTACACTGCCATCTCCATAAACATGGAACTAACTACTCCGCCATCTGTATAAACATGGAAACATCTACACCGCCATCTGTGTGAATAAGGAAATATCTACAATGCCATCTGTATAAAGATATAAATATCTGCACCGCGATCTGTATAAACATGGAAATATCTACATCGCTATCTGAGTAAACGTGGAAATACCAACACCGCTATCGGTATAAACATGGAAATATCTACAACGCCATCTACATAAACATGGAAATATCTACACCACAATGTGTATAAACATGGAAATACCTACACCGCTATCTCTTTAAACATGGAAATATCTTCACCACGATTTGTATAAACATGGAAATATCTACACCGCTATCTGTATAAACATGGTAATATCTACACCACCATCTATATAAACATGGAAATATCTACACCGCCATCTGTATAAACATGGAAATATCTACAATAACATCTGTAGAAAGATGGAAATATCTACACCGCAATCTGTGTAAACATGGAAATATCTACACCGATATCCGTAAAAACATGGAAATATCTACACCGCCATCTGTATAAACATGGAAATATCTACACCGCGATCTGTATAAACATGGAAATATCTACAGTGCCATCTCTATAAACATTGAAATATCTACACTGCCATCTGTAAAAACATGGAAATATCTACACAGTCATCTGAATAAACATGGAAATATCTACACCACCATCTGTATAAACATGGAAATACCTTCAATACCATCTGTATACACATGGAAATATCTACACAGACATCTGTATAAATATGGAAATATCTACACCGCCATCTGTATAAACATGGAAATATCTACACTGCCATCTGTAGAAAGATGGAAATATCTACACCGCTATCTCTATAAATATGAAATATCTACACCGCCATCTCTATAAACATGAAAATATCTACACTGCCATCTCCATAAAGATGGAAGTATCCACTCCGCCATGTGTATAAACACGGAAATATCTACACCATCATCTGAGTAAACATGGAAATATCTACACCGCTATCTGTATAAACATGGAAATATCTACACCACCATCTTCATGTCCATGGAAATATCTATGCCGCCATCTGTATAAACATGGAAATATCTACACGGCCATCTGTGTATAGATGGAAATATCAACACCGCCATCTGTACAAACATGGAAATATCTACACCGCTATCTCTATAAACATGGAAATATCTGCACTGCCATCTGTAAAAACATGGAAATACCTATACAGTCATCTGTATAAACATGGAAATATCTACAATGCCATCTGTATACACATGGAAATATCTACACAGCCATCTGTATTATCATGTAAATATCTACACTGCTATCTCTATAAACATGGAAATATCTACACCGCCATCTCTATAAATATGAAAATATCTACACTGCCATCTCCATAAACATGGAACTAACTACTCCGCCATCTGTATAAACATGGAAACATCTACACCGCCATCTGTGTGAATAAGGAAATATCTACAATGCCATCTGTATAAAGATATAAATATCTGCACCGCGATCTGTATAAACATGGAAATATCTACATCGCTATCTGAGTAAACGTGGAAATACCAACACCGCTATCGGTATAAACATGGAAATATCTACAACGCCATCTACATAAACATGGAAATATCTACACCACAATGTGTATAAACATAGAAATACCTATACCGCTATCTCTTTAAACATGGAAATATCTTCACCACGATTTGTATAAACATGGAAATATCTACACCGCTATCTGTATAAACATGGTAATATCTACACCACCATCTATATAAACATGGAAATATCTACACCGCCATCTGTATAAACATGGAAATATCTACAATAACATCTGTAGAAAGATGGAAATATCTACACCGCAATCTGTGTAAACATGGAAATATCTACACCGATATCTGTAAAAACATGGAAATATCTACACCGCCATCTGTATAAACATGGAAATATCTACACCGCGATCTGTATAAACATGGAAATATCTACAGTGCCATCTCTATAAACATTGAAATATCTACACTGCCATCTGTAAAAACATGGAAATATCTACACAGTCATCTGAATAAACATGGAAATATCTACACCACCATCTGTGTAAACATGGAAATACCTTCAATACCATCTGTATACACATGGAAATATCTACACAGACATCTGTATAAATATGGAAATATCTACACCGCCATCTGTATAAACATGGAAATATCTACACTGCCATCTGTAGAAAGATGGAAATATCTACACCGCTATCTCTATAAATATGGAAATATCTACACCGCCATCTCTATAAACATGAAAATATCTACACTGCCATCTCCATAAAGATGGAAGTATCCACTCCGCCATGTGTATAAACACGGAAATATCTACACCATCATCTGTGTAAACATGGAAATATCTACACCACCATCTTCATGTCCATGGAAATATTTATGCCGCCATCTGTATAAACATGGAAATATCTACACAGCCATCTGTGTATAGATGGAAATATCAACACCGCCATCTGTACAAACATGGAAATATCTACACCGCTATCTCTATAAACATGGAAATATCTGCACTGCCATCTGTAAAAACATGGAAATACCTATACAGTCATCTGTATAAACATGGAAATATCTACAATGCCATCTGTATACACATGGAAATATCTACACAGCCATCTGTATTATCATGTAAATATCTACACTGCTATCTCTATAAACATGGAAATATCTACACCGCCATCTCTATCAACATGAAAATATCTACACTGCCATCTCCATAAACATGGAACTAACTACTCCGCCATCTGTATAAACATGGAAACATCTGCACCGCCATCTGTGTGAATAAGGAAATATCTACAATGCCATCTGTATAAAGATATAAATATCTGCACCGCGATCTGTATAAACATGGAAATATCTACATCGCTATCTGAGTAAACGTGGAAATACCAACACCGCTATCGGTATAAACATGGAAATATCTACAACGCCATCTACATAAACATGGAAATATCTACACCGCAATGTCTATAAACATGGAAATGCCTATACCGCTATCTCTTTAAACATGGAAATATCTACACCGCTATCTGTATAAACATGGAAATATCTGCACCGCTATCTGTACAAACATGGAGATATCTGCACCGCGGTCTGTATAAACATGGAAATATCTACAACGCGATCTGTATAAACATGGAAATATCTACACCGCGATCTGTATAAACATGGAAATATCTACACCACGATCTGTATAAACATGGAAATATCTTCACCGCTATCTGTATAAACATGGTAATATCTACACCACCATCTATATAAACATAGAAATATCTACACCGCCATCTGTATAAACATGGAAATATCTACAATGCCATCTGTAGAAAGATGGAAATATCTACACCGCAATCTGTGTAAACATGGAAATATCTACACCGGTATCTGTAAAAACATGGAAATATCTACACCGCTATCTGTATAAACATGGAAATATCTACACCGCGATCTGTATAAACATGGAAATATCTACAGTGTCATCTCTATAAACATTGAAATATCTACACTGCCATCTGTAAAAACATGGAAATATCTACACAGTCATCTGAATAAACATGGAAATATCTACACCACCATCTGTATAAACATGGAAATACCTTCAATACCATCTGTATACACATGGAAATATCTACACAGACATCTGTATAAATATGGAAATATCTACAACATCTGTATAAACATGGAAATACCTACACTGCCATCTGTAGAAAGATGGAAATATCTACACTGCTATCTCTATAAATGTGGAAATATCTACACCGCCATCTCTATAAACATGAAAATATCTACACTGCCATCTCCATAAAGATGGAAGTAACTACTCCGCCATGTGTATAAACACGGAAATATCTACACCACCATCTGTGTAAACATGGAAATATCTACAATGCTATCTGTATATACATGGAAATACCTACACCACCATCTGCATGTCCTTGGAAATATCTATGCCGCCATCTGTATATACATGGAAATATCTACACGGCCATCTGTGTATAGATGGAAATATCAACACCGCCATCTGTACAAACATGAAAATATCTATACCGCTATCTCTATGAACATGGAAATATCTGCACTGCCATCTGTAAAAACATGGAAATACCTATACAGTCATCTGTATAAACATGGAAATATCTACAATGCCATCTGTATACACATGGAAATATCTACACAGCCATCTGTATAAACATGTAAATATCTACACTGCTATCTCTATAAACATGGAAATATCTACACCGCCATCTCTATAAACATGAAAATATCTACACTGCCATCTCCATAAACATGGAACTAACTACTCCACCATCTGTATAAACATGGAAAGATCTACACCGGCATCTGTGTGAATAAGGAAATATCTACAATGCCATCTGTATAAAGATATAAATATCTGCATCGCGATCTGTATATACATGGAAATATCTACATCGTTATCTGAGTAAACGTGGAAATACCAACACCGCTATCGGTATAAACATGGAAATATCTACAACGACATCTACATAAACATGGAAATATCTACACCCCAATGTCTATAAACATGGAAATACCTACACCGCTATCTCTTTAAACATGGAAATATCTACACCGCTATCTGTATAAACATGGAAATATCTACACCGCTATCTGTACAAACATGGAAATATCTACACCGCAATCTGTATAAACATGGAAATATCTACAACGCGATCTGTATAAACATGGAAATATCTACACCGCGATCTGTATAAACATGGAAATACCTTCACCACGATCTGTAAACATGGAAATACCTACACCGCTATCTGTATAAACATGGTAATATCTACACCACCATCTATATAAACATGGAAATATCTACACCGCCATCTGTATAAACATGGAAATATCTACAATGCCATCTGTAGAAAGATGGAAATATCTACACCACAATCTGTGTAAACATGGAAATATCTACACCGATATCTGTAAAAACATGGAAATATCTACACCACAATCTGTGTAAACATGGAAATATCTACACCGCGATCTGTATAAACATGGAAATATCTTCACCACGATCTGTATAAACATGGAAATATCTACACCGCTATCTGTACAAACAAGGAAATATCTACACCGCGATCTGTATAAACATGGAAATATCTACACCGCCATCTGTATAAACATGGAAATATCTACACCGCGATCTGTATAAACATGGAAATATCAACACCGCGATCTGTATAAACATGGAAATATCTTCACCACGATCTGTATAAACATGGAAATATCTACACCGCTATCTGTATAAACATGGTAATATCTACACCAACATCTATATAAACATGGAAATATCTACACCACCATCTGCATAAACATGGAAATGTCTACAATGCCATCTGTAGAAAGATGGAAATATCTACACCGCTATCTCTTTAAATATGGAAATATCTACACCGCCATCTCTATAAACATGAAAATATCTACACTGCCATCTCCATAAAGATGGAAGTATCCACTCCGCCATGTGTATAAACACGGAAATATCTACACCATCATCTGTGTAAACATGGAAATATCTACACCGCTATCTGTATAAACATGGAAATATCTACACCACGATCTTCATGTCCATGGAAATATCTATGCTGCCATCTGTATAAACATGGAAATACCTACACGGCCATCTGTGTATAGATGGAAATATCAACACCGCCATCTGTACAAACATGGAAATATCTACACCGCTATCTCTATAAACATGGAAATATCAGCACTGCCATCTGTAAAAACATGGAAATAACTATACAGTCATCTGTATAAACATGGAAATATCTACAATGCCATCTGTATACACATGGAAATATCTACACAGCCATCGGTATTATCATGTAAATATCTACACTGCTATCTCTATAAACATGGAAATATCTACACCGCCATCTCTATAAACATGAAAATATCTACACTGCCATCTCCATAAACATGGAACTAACTACTCCGCCATCTGTATAAACATGGAAACATCTACACCGCCATCTGTGTGAATAAGGAAATATCTACAATGCCATCTGTATAAAGATATAAATATCTGCACCGCGATCTGTATAAACATGGAAATATCTACATCGCTATCTGAGTAAACGTGGAAATACCAACACCGCTATCGGTATAAACATGGAAATATCTACAACGCCATCTACATAAACATGGAAATATCTACACCACAATGTGTATAAACATGGAAATACCTACACCGCTATCTCTTTAAACATGGAAATATCTTCACCACGATTTGTATAAACATGGAAATATCTACACCGCTATCTGTATAAACATGGTAATATCTACACCACCATCTATATAAACATGGAAATATCTACACCGCCATCTGTATAAACATGGAAATATCTACAATAACATCTGTAGAAAGATGGAAATATCTACACCGCAATCTGTGTAAACATGGAAATATCTACACCGATATCCGTAAAAACATGGAAATATCTACACCGCCATCTGTATAAACATGGAAATATCTACACCGCGATCTGTATAAACATGGAAATATCTACAGTGCCATCTCTATAAACATTGAAATATCTACACTGCCATCTGTAAAAACATGGAAATATCTACACAGTCATCTGAATAAACATGGAAATATCTACACCACCATCTGTATAAACATGGAAATACCTTCAATACCATCTGTATACACATGGAAATATCTACACAGACATCTGTATAAATATGGAAATATCTACACCGCCATCTGTATAAACATGGAAATATCTACACTGCCATCTGTAGAAAGATGGAAATATCTACACCGCTATCTCTATAAATATGAAATATCTACACCGCCATCTCTATAAACATGAAAATATCTACACTGCCATCTCCATAAAGATGGAAGTATCCACTCCGCCATGTGTATAAACACGGAAATATCTACACCATCATCTGAGTAAACATGGAAATATCTACACCGCTATCTGTATAAACATGGAAATATCTACACCACCATCTTCATGTCCATGGAAATATCTATGCCGCCATCTGTATAAACATGGAAATATCTACACGGCCATCTGTGTATAGATGGAAATATCAACACCGCCATCTGTACAAACATGGAAATATCTACACCGCTATCTCTATAAACATGGAAATATCTGCACTGCCATCTGTAAAAACATGGAAATACCTATACAGTCATCTGTATAAACATGGAAATATCTACAATGCCATCTGTATACACATGGAAATATCTACACAGCCATCTGTATTATCATGTAAATATCTACACTGCTATCTCTATAAACATGGAAATATCTACACCGCCATCTCTATAAATATGAAAATATCTACACTGCCATCTCCATAAACATGGAACTAACTACTCCGCCATCTGTATAAACATGGAAACATCTACATCGCCATCTGTGTGAATAAGGAAATATCTACAATGCCATCTGTATAAAGATATAAATATCTGCACCGCGATCTGTATAAACATGGAAATATCTACATCGCTATCTGAGTAAACGTGGAAATACCAACACCGCTATCGGTATAAACATGGAAATATCTACAACGCCATCTACATAAACATGGAAATATCTACACCACAATGTGTATAAACATAGAAATACCTATACCGCTATCTCTTTAAACATGGAAATATCTTCACCACGATTTGTATAAACATGGAAATATCTACACCGCTATCTGTATAAACATGGTAATATCTACACCACCATCTATATAAACATGGAAATATCTACACCGCCATCTGTATAAACATGGAAATATCTACAATAACATCTGTAGAAAGATGGAAATATCTACACCGCAATCTGTGTAAACATGGAAATATCTACACCGATATCTGTAAAAACATGGAAATATCTACACCGCCATCTGTATAAACATGGAAATATCTACACCGCGATCTGTATAAACATGGAAATATCTACAGTGCCATCTCTATAAACATTGAAATATCTACACTGCCATCTGTAAAAACATGGAAATATCTACACAGTCATCTGAATAAACATGGAAATATCTACACCACCATCTGTGTAAACATGGAAATACCTTCAATACCATCTGTATACACATGGAAATATCTACACAGACATCTGTATAAATATGGAAATATCTACACCGCCATCTGTATAAACATGGAAATATCTACACTGCCATCTGTAGAAAGATGGAAATATCTACACCGCTATCTCTATAAATATGGAAATATCTACACCGCCATCTCTATAAACATGAAAATATCTACACTGCCATCTCCATAAAGATGGAAGTATCCACTCCGCCATGTGTATAAACACGGAAATATCTACACCATCATCTGTGTAAACATGGAAATATCTACACCACCATCTTCATGTCCATGGAAATATTTATGCCGCCATCTGTATAAACATGGAAATATCTACACGGCCATCTGTGTATAGATGGAAATATCAACACCGCCATCTGTACAAACATGGAAATATCTACACCGCTATCTCTATAAACATGGAAATATCTGCACTGCCATCTGTAAAAACATGGAAATACCTATACAGTCATCTGTATAAACATGGAAATATCTACAATGCCATCTGTATACACATGGAAATATCTACACAGCCATCTGTATTATCATGTAAATATCTACACTGCTATCTCTATAAACATGGAAATATCTACACCGCCATCTCTATCAACATGAAAATATCTACACTGCCATCTCCATAAACATGGAACTAACTACTCCGCCATCTGTATAAACATGGAAACATCTGCACCGCCATCTGTGTGAATAAGGAAATATCTACAATGCCATCTGTATAAAGATATAAATATCTGCACCGCGATCTGTATAAACATGGAAATATCTACATCGCTATCTGAGTAAACGTGGAAATACCAACACCGCTATCGGTATAAACATGGAAATATCTACAACGCCATCTACATAAACATGGAAATATCTACACCGCAATGTCTATAAACATGGAAATGCCTATACCGCTATCTCTTTAAACATGGAAATATCTACACCGCTATCTGTATAAACATGGAAATATCTGCACCGCTATCTGTACAAACATGGAGATATCTGCACCGCGGTCTGTATAAACATGGAAATATCTACAACGCGATCTGTATAAACATGGAAATATCTACACCGCGATCTGTATAAACATGGAAATATCTACACCACGATCTGTATAAACATGGAAATATCTTCACCGCTATCTGTATAAACATGGTAATATCTACACCACCATCTATATAAACATAGAAATATCTACACCGCCATCTGTATAAACATGGAAATATCTACAATGCCATCTGTAGAAAGATGGAAATATCTACACCGCAATCTGTGTAAACATGGAAATATCTACACCGGTATCTGTAAAAACATGGAAATATCTACACCGCTATCTGTATAAACATGGAAATATCTACACCGCGATCTGTATAAACATGGAAATATCTACAGTGTCATCTCTATAAACATTGAAATATCTACACTGCCATCTGTAAAAACATGGAAATATCTACACAGTCATCTGAATAAACATGGAAATATCTACACCACCATCTGTATAAACATGGAAATACCTTCAATACCATCTGTATACACATGGAAATATCTACACAGACATCTGTATAAATATGGAAATATCTACAACATCTGTATAAACATGGAAATACCTACACTGCCATCTGTAGAAAGATGGAAATATCTACACTGCTATCTCTATAAATGTGGAAATATCTACACCGCCATCTCTATAAACATGAAAATATCTACACTGCCATCTCCATAAAGATGGAAGTAACTACTCCGCCATGTGTATAAACACGGAAATATCTACACCACCATCTGTGTAAACATGGAAATATCTACAATGCTATCTGTATATACATGGAAATACCTACACCACCATCTGCATGTCCTTGGAAATATCTATGCCGCCATCTGTATATACATGGAAATATCTACACGGCCATCTGTGTATAGATGGAAATATCAACACCGCCATCTGTACAAACATGAAAATATCTATACCGCTATCTCTATGAACATGGAAATATCTGCACTGCCATCTGTAAAAACATGGAAATACCTATACAGTCATCTGTATAAACATGGAAATATCTACAATGCCATCTGTATACACATGGAAATATCTACACAGCCATCTGTATAAACATGTAAATATCTACACTGCTATCTCTATAAACATGGAAATATCTACACCGCCATCTCTATAAACATGAAAATATCTACACTGCCATCTCCATAAACATGGAACTAACTACTCCACCATCTGTATAAACATGGAAAGATCTACACCGGCATCTGTGTGAATAAGGAAATATCTACAATGCCATCTGTATAAAGATATAAATATCTGCATCGCGATCTGTATATACATGGAAATATCTACATCGTTATCTGAGTAAACGTGGAAATACCAACACCGCTATCGGTATAAACATGGAAATATCTACAACGACATCTACATAAACATGGAAATATCTACACCCCAATGTCTATAAACATGGAAATACCTACACCGCTATCTCTTTAAACATGGAAATATCTACACCGCTATCTGTATAAACATGGAAATATCTACACCGCTATCTGTACAAACATGGAAATATCTACACCGCAATCTGTATAAACATGGAAATATCTACAACGCGATCTGTATAAACATGGAAATATCTACACCGCGATCTGTATAAACATGGAAATACCTTCACCACGATCTGTAAACATGGAAATACCTACACCGCTATCTGTATAAACATGGTAATATCTACACCACCATCTATATAAACATGGAAATATCTACACCGCCATCTGTATAAACATGGAAATATCTACAATGCCATCTGTAGAAAGATGGAAATATCTACACCACAATCTGTGTAAACATGGAAATATCTACACCGATATCTGTAAAAACATGGAAATATCTACACCGCTATCTGTATAAACATGGAAATATCTTCACCGCGATCTGTATAAACATGGAAATATCTACAGTGCCATCTCTATATACATTGAAATATCTACACTGCCATCTGTAAAAACATGGAAATACCTACACAGTCATCTGAATAAACATGGAAATATCTACACCACCATCTGTATAAACATGGAAATAGCTTCAATACCATCTGTATACACATGGAAATATCTACACAGACATCTGTATAAATATGGAAATATCTACACCGCCATCTCTGTAAACATGGAAATATCTACACTGCCATCTGTAGAAAGATGGAAATATCTACACCGCTATCTCTATAAATATGGAAAAATCTACACCGCCATCTCTATAAACATGAAAATATCTACACTGCCATCTCCATAAAGATGGAAGTATCTACTCCGCCATGTGTAGAAACACGAAAATATCTACACCACCATCTGTGTAAACATGGAAATATCTACACCGCTATCTGTATAAACATGGAAATATCTACACCACCATCTGCATGTCCATGGAAATATCTATGCCGCCATCTGTATAAACATGGAAATATCTACATGGCCATCTGTGTATAGATGGAAATATCAACACCGCCATCTGTACAAACATGGAAATATCTACACCGCTATCTCTATAAACATGGAAATATCTGCACTGCCATCTGTAAAAACATGGAAATACCTATACAGTCATCTGTATAAACTTGGAAATATCTACAATGACATCTGTATACACATGGAAATATCTACACAGCCATCTGTATAAACATGTAAATATCTAGACTGCTATCTCTATAAACATGGAAATATCTACACCGCCATCTCTATAAACATGAAAATATCTACACTGCCATCTCCATAAACATGGAACTAAGTACTCCGCCAAATGTATAAACATGGAAACATCTACACCGCCATCTGTGTGAATAAGGAAATATCTAAAATGCCATCTGTATAAAGATATAAATATCTGCACCGCGATCTGTATAAACATGGAAATATCTACATCGCTATCTGAGCAAACGTGGAAATACCAACACCGCTATCGGTATAAACATGGAAATATCTACAACGCCATCTACATAAACATGGAAATATCTACACCGCAATGTCTATAAACATGGAAATACCTACACCGCTATGTCTTTAAACATGGAAATACCTACACCGCTATGTCTTTAAACATGGAATTATCTACACCGCTATCTGTATAAACATGGAAATATCTACACCGCTATCTGTACAAACATGGAAATATCTACAACGCGATCTGTATAAACATGGAAATATCTACAACGCGATCTGTATAAACATGGAAATATCTACACCGCGATCTGTATAAACATGGTAATATCTACACCACCATCTATATACACATGGAAATATCTACACCGCCATCTGTATAAACATGGAAATATCTACAATGCCATCTGTAGAAAGATGGAAATATCTACACCGCAATCTGTGTAAACATGGGAATATCTACACCGATATCTGTAAAAACATGGAAATATCTACACCGCTATCTGTATAAACATGGAAATATCTACACCGCGATCTGTATAAACATGGAAATATCTACAGTGCCATCTCTATAAACATTGAAATATCTACACTGCCATCTGTAAAAACATGGAAATATCTACACAGTCATCTGAATAAACATGGAAATATCTACACCACCATCTGTATAAACATGGAAATACCTTCAATACCATCTGTATACACATGGAAATATCTACACAGACATCTGTATAAATATGGAAATATCTACACCGCCATCTCTATAAACATGGAAATATCTACACTGCCATCTCCATAAAGATGGAAGTAACTACTCCGCCATGTGTATAACACGGAAATTTCTACACCACCATCTGTGTAAACATGGAAATATCTACACTGCTATCTGTATAAACATGGAAATACCTACAACACCATCTGCATATCCATGGAAATATCTATGCCGCCATCTGTAGAAACATGGAAATATCTACACGGCCATCTGTGTATAGATGGAAATATCAACACCGCCATCTGTACAAACTTGAAAATATCTATACCGCTATCTCTATAAACATGGAAATATCTGCACTGCCATCTGTAAAAACATGGAAATACCTATACAGTCATCTGTATAAACATGGAAATATCTACAATGCCATCTGTATACACATGGAAATATCTACACAGCCATCTGTATAAACATGTAAATATCTACAATGCTATCTCTATATACATGGAAATATCTACACCGCCATCTCTATAAACATGAAAATATCTACACTGCCATCTCCATAAACATGGAACTAACTACTCCGCCATCTGTATAAACATGGAAACATCTACACCGCCATCTATGTGAAAAAGGAAATATCTACAATGCCATCTGTATAAAGATATAAATATCTGCACCGCGATCTGTATAAACATGGAAATATCTACATCGCTATCTGAGTAAACGTGGAAATACCAACACCGCTATCGGTATAAACATGGAAATATCTACAACGCCATCTACATAAACATGGAAATATCTACACCGCAATGTCTATAAACATGGAAATACCTACACCACTATCTCTTTAAACATGGAAATATCTACACCGCTATCTGTATAAACATGGAAATATCTACACTGCTATCTGTACAAACATGGAAATATCTACACCGCAATCTGTATAAACATGGAAATATCTACAACGCGATCTGTATAAACATGGAAATATCTACACCGTGATCTGTATAAACATGGAAATACCTTCACCACGATCTGTAAACCTGGAAATACCTACACCGCTATCTGTATAAACATGGTAATATCTACACCACCATCAATATAAACATGGAAATATCTACACCGCCATCTGTATAAACATGGAAATATCTACAATGCCATCTGTAGAAAGATGGAAATATCTACACTGCAATCTGTGTAAACATGGAAATATCTCCACCGATATCTGTAAAACCATGGAAATATCAACACCGCTATCTGTATAAACATGGAAATATCTACACCGCGATCTGTATAAACATGGAAATATCTACAGTGCCATCTCTATATACATTGAAATATCTACACTGCCATCTGTAAAAACATGGAAATATCTACACAGTCATCTGGATAAACATGGAAATATCTACACCACCATCTGTATAAACATGGAAATACCTTCAATACCATCTGTATACACATGGAATTATCTACACAGACATCTGTATAAATATGGAAATATCTACACCGCCATCTGTATAAACATGTGAATATCTACACTGCCATCTGTAGAAACATGGAAATATCAACACCGCTATCTCTATAAATATGGAAAAATCTACACCGCCATCTCTATAAACATGAAAATATCTACACTGCCATCTCCATAAAGATGGAAGTATCTACTCAGCCATGTGTATAAACACGGAAATATCTACACCACCATCTGTGTAAACATGGAAATATCTACACCGCTATCTGTATAAACATGGAAATATCTACACCACCATCTGCATGTCCATGGAAATATCTATGCCGCCATCTGTATAAACATGGAAATATCTACATGGCCATCTGTGTATAGATGGAAATATCAACACCGCCATCTGTACAAACATGGAAATATCTACACCGCTATCTCTATAAACATGGAAATATCTGCACTGCCCTCTGTAAAAACATGGAAATACCTATACAGTCATCTGTATAAAGTTGGAAATATCTACAATGACATCTGTATACACATGGAAATATCTACACAGCCATCTGTATAAACATGTAAATATTTAGACTGCTATCTCTATAAACATGGAAATATCTACACCGCCATCTCTATAAACATAAAAATATCTACACTGCCATCTCCATAAACATGGAACTAACTACTCCGCCAAATGTATAAACATGGAAACATCTACACCGCCATCTGTGTGAATAAGGAAATATCTAAAATGCCATCTGTATAAAGATATAAATATCTGCACCGCGATCTGTATAAACATGGAAATATCTACATCGCTATGTGAGTAAACGTGGAAATACCAACACCGCTATCGGTATAAACATGGAAATATCTACAACGCCATCTACATAAACATGGAAATATCTACACCGCAATGTCTATAAACATGGAAATACCTACACCGCTATGTCTTTAAACATGGAATTATCTACACCGCTATCTGTATAAACATGGAAATATCTACACCGCTATCTGTACAAACATGGAAATATCTAGACCGCGATCTGTATAAACATGGAAATATCTACAACGCGATCTGTATAAACATGGAAATATCTACACTGCGATCTGTATAAACATGGAAATATCTACACCGCGATCTGTATAAACATGGAAATATCTACACCGCGATCTGTATAAACATGGAAATATGTACACCGCGATCTGTATAAACATGGAAACATCTTCACCCCGATCTGTATAAACATGGAAATATCTACACCGCTATCTGTATAAACATGGTAATATCTACACCACCATCTATATAAACATGGAAATATCTACACCGCCATCTGTATAAACATGGAAATATCTACAATGCCATCTGTAGAAAGATGGAAATGTCTACACCGCAATCTGTGTAAACATGGAAATATCTACACCGATATCTGTAAAAACATGGAAATATCTACACCGCTATCTGTATAAACATGGAAATATCTACACCGCGATCTGTATAAACATGGAAATATCTACAGTGCCATCTCTATAAACATTGAAATATCTACACTGCCATCTGTAAAAACATGGAAATATCTACACAGTCATCTGAATAAACATGGAAATATCTACACCACCATCTGTATAAACATGGAATTACATTCAATACCATCTGTATACACATGGAAATATCTACACAGACATCTGTATAAATATGGAAATATCTACACCGCCATCTGTATAAACATGGAAATATCTACACTGCCATCTGTAGAAAGATGGAAATATTTACACCGCTATCTCTATAAATATGGAAATATCTACACTGCCATCTCTATAAACATGAAAATATCTACACTGCCATCTCCATAAAGATGGAAGTATCTGCTCCGCCATGTGTAGAAACACGGAAATATCTACACCACCATCTGTGTAAACATGGAAATATCTACACCGCTATCTGTATAAACATGGAAATATCTACACCACCATCTGCATGTCCATGGAAATATCTATGCCGCCATCTGTATAAACATGGAAATATCTACACGGCCATCTGTGTATAGATGGAAATATCAACACCGCCATCTGTACAAACATGGAAATATCTACACCGCTATCTCTATAAACATGGAAATATCTGCACTGCCATCTGTATAAACATGGAAATACCTATACAGTCATCTGTATAAACATGGAAATATCTACAATGCCATCTGTATACACATGGACATATCTACACAGCCATCTGTATAAACATGTAAATATCTACACTGCTATCTCTATAAACATGAAATATCTACACCGCCATCTCTATAAACATGAAAATATCTACACTGCCATCTCCATAAACATGGAACTAACTACTCCGCCATCTGTATAAACATGGAAACATCTACACCGCCATCTGTGTGAATAAGGAAATATCTACAATGCCATCTGTATAAAGATATAAATATCTGCACCGCGATCTGTATAAACATGGAAATACCTACAACGCTATCTGAGTAAACGTGGAAATACCAACACCGCTATCGGTAAAAACATGGAAATATCTACAACGCCATCTACATAAACATGGAAATATCTACACCGCAATGTCTATAAACATGGAAATACCTACACCGATATCTCTTTAAACATGGAAATATCTACACCGCTATCTGTATAAACATGGAAATATCTACACCGCTATCTGTACAAACATGGAAATATCTACACCGCGATCTGTATAAACATGGAAATATCTACAACGCGATCTGTATAAACACGGAAATATCTACACCGCGATCTGTATAAACATGGAAATATCTACACCGCTATTTGTATAAACATGGTAATAGCTACACCACCATCTATATAAACATGGAAATATCTACACCGCCATCTGTATAAACATGGAAATATCTACAATGCCATCTGTAGAAAGATGGAAATGTCTACACCGCAATCTGTGTAAACATGGAAATATCTACACCGATATCTGTAAAAACATGGAAATATCTACACCGCTATCTGTATAAACATGGAAATATCTACACCGCGATCTGTATAAACATGGAAATATCTACAGTGCCATCTCTATAAACATTGAAATATCTACACTGCCATCTGTAAAAACATGGAAATATCTACACAGTCATCTGAATAAACATGGAAATATCTACACAACCATCTGTATAAACATGGAATTACCTTCAATACCATCTGTATACACATGGAAATATCTACACAGACATATGTATAAATATGGAAATATCTACACCGCCATCTGTATAAACATGGAAATATCTACACTGCCATCTGTAGAAAGATGGAAATATCGACACCGCTATCTCTATAAATATGGAAATATCTACAACGCCATATCTATATACATGAAAATATCTACACTGCCATCTCCATAAAGATGGAAGTATCTACTCCGCCATGTGTATAAACACGGAAATATCTACACCACCATCTCTGTAAACATGGAAATATCTACACCGCTATCTGTATAAACATGGAAATATCTACACCACCATCTGCATATCCATGGAAATATCTATGCCGCCATCTGTATAAACATGGAAATATCTACACGGCCATCTGTGTATAGATGGAAATATCAACACCGCCATCTGTACAAACATGGAAATATCTACACCGCTATCTCTATAAACATGGAAATATCTGCACTGCCATCTGTAAAAACATGGAAATACCTATACAGTCATCTGCATAAACATGGAAATATCGACAATGCCATCTGTGTACACATGGACATATCTACACTGCCATCTGTATAAACATGTAAATATCTACACTGCTATCTCTATAAACATGAAATATCTACACAGCCATCTCTATAAACATGAAAATATCTACACTGCCATCTCCATAAACATGGAACTAACTACTCCGCCATCTGTATAAACATGGAAACATCTACACCACCATCTGTGTGAATAAGGAAATATCTACAATGCCATCTGTATAAAGATATAAATATCTGCACAACAATCTGTATAAACATGGAAATATCTACATCGCTATCTGAGTAAACGTGGAAATACCAACACCGCGATCGGTAAAAACATGGAAATATCTACAACGCCATCTACATAAACATGGAAATATCTACACCGCAATGTCTATAAACATGGAAATACCTACACCGATATCTCTTTAAACATGGAAATATCTACACCGCTATCTGTACAAACATGGAAATATCTACACCGCGATCTGTATAAACATGGAAATATCTACACCGCGATCTGTATAAAAATGGAAATATCTTCACCACGATCTGTATAAACATGGAAATATGTACACCGCTATCTGTATAAACATGGTAATATCTACACCACCATCTATATAAACATGGAAATATCTACACCGCCATCTGTATAAACATGGAAATCTCTACAATGCCATCTGTAGAAAGATGGAAATATCTACACCGCAATCTGTGTAAACATGGAAATATCTACACCGATATCTGTAAAAACATGGAAATATCTACACCGCTATCTGTATAAACATGGAAATATCTACACCGCGATCTGTATAAAAATGGAAATATCTACAGTGCCATCTCTATAAACATTGAAATATCTACACTGCCATCTGTAAAAACATGGAAATATCTACACAGTCATCTGAATAAACATGGAAATATCTACACCACCATCTGTATAAACATGGAAATACCTTCAATACCATCTGCATACACATGGAAATATCTACACAGACATCTGTATAAATATGGAAATATCTACAACATCTGTATAAACATGGAAATACCTACACTGCCATCTGTAGAAAGATGGAAATATCTACACTGCTATCTCTATAAATATGGAAATATCTACACCGCCATCTCTATAAACATGAAAATATCTACGCTGCCATCTCCATAAAGATGGAAGTAACTACTCCACCATGTGTATAAACACGGAAATATCTACACCACCATCTGTGTAAACATGGAAATATCTACACTGCTATCTGTATAAACATGGAAATACCTACACCACCATCTGCATGTCCATGGAAATATCTATGCCGCCATCTGTATAAACATGGAAATATCTACACGGCCATCTGTGTATAGATGGAAATATCAACACCGCCATCTGTACAAACATGAAAATATCTATACTGCTATCTCTATAAACATGGAAATATCTGCACTGCCATCTGTAAAAACATGGAAATACCTATACAGTCATCTGTATAAACATGGAAATATCTACAATGCCATCTGTATACACATGGAAATATCTACACAGCCATCTGTATAAACATGTAAATATCTACACTGCTATCTCTATAAACAAGGAAATATCTACACCGCCATCTCTATAAACATGAAAATATCTTCACTGCCATCTCCATAAACATGGAACTAAGTACTCCACCATCTGTATAAACATGGAAACATCTACACCGGCATCTGTGTGAATAAGGAAATATCTACAATTCCATCTGTATAAAGATATAAATATCTGCACCGCGATCTGTATAAACATGGAAATACCTACATCGTTATCTGAGTAAACGTGGAAATACCAACACCGCTATCGGTATAAACATGGAAATATCTACAACGCCATCTACATAAACATGGAAATATCTACACCGCAATGTCTATAAACATGGAAATACCTACACCGCTATCTCTTTAAACATGGAAATATCTACACCGCTATCTGTATAAACATGGAAATATCTACACCGCTATCTGTACAAACATGGAAATATCTACACCGCAATCTGTATAAACATGGAAATATCTACAACACGATCTGTATAAACATGGAAATATCTACACCGTGATCTGTACAAACATGGAAATACCTTCACCACGATCTGTAAACGTGGAAATATCTACACTGCTATCTGTATAAACATGGTAATATCTACACCACCATCTATATAAACATGGAAATATCTACACCGCCATATGTATAAACATGGAAATATCTACAATGCCATCTGTAGAAAGATGGAAATATCTACACCGCAATCTGTGTAAACATGGAAATATCTACACCGATATCTGTAAAAACATGGAAATATCTACACCGCTATCTGTATAAACATGGAAATATCTACAGTGCCATTTCTATATACATTGAAATATCTACACTGCCATCTGTAAAAACATGGAAATATCTACACAGTCATCTGAATAAACATGGAAATATCTACACCACCATCTGTATAAACATGGAAATACCTTCAATACCATCTGTATACACATGGAAATATCTACACAGACATCTGTATAAATATGCAAATATCTACACCGCCATCTGTATAAACATGGAAATATCCACACTGCCATCTGTAGAAAGATGGAAATATCTACACCGCTATCTCTATAAATATGGAAATATCTACACCGCCATTTCTATAAACATGAAAATATCTACACTGCCATCTCCATAAAGATGGAAGTATCTACTCCGCCATGTGTATAAACACGGAAATATCTACACCACCATCTGTGTAAACATGGAAATATCTACACCACCATCTGCATGTCCATGGAAATATCTATGCCGCCATCTGTATAAACATGGAAATATCTACACGGCCATCTGTGTATAGATGGAAATATCAACACCGCCATCTGTACAAACATGAAAATATCTATACCGCTATCTCTATAAACATGGAAATATCTGCACTGCCATCTTTAAAAACATGGAAACACCTATACAGTCATCTGTATAAACATGGAAATATCTACAATGCCATCTGTATACACATGGAAATATCTACACAGCCATCTGTATAAACATGTAAATATCTACACTGCTATCTCTATAAACATGGAAATATCTACACCGCCATCTCTATAAACATGAAAATATCTACACTGCCATCTCCATAAACATGGAATTAACTACTCCACCATCTGTATAAACATGGAAACATCTACACCGGCATCTGTGTGAATAAGGAAATATCTACAATGCCATCTGTATAAAGATATAAATATCTGCACCGCGATCTGTATAAACATGGAAATACCTACATCGTTATCTGAGTAAACGTGGAAATACCAACACCGCTATCGGTATAAACATGGAAATATCTACAACGCCATCTACATAAACATGGAAATATCTACACCGCAATGTCTATAAACATGGAAATACCTACACCGCTATCTCTTTAAACATGGAAATATCTACACCGCTATCTGTATAAACATGGAAATATCTACACCGCTATCTGTAAAAACATGGAAATATCTACACCGCAATCTGTATAAACATGGAAATATCTACAACACGATCTTTATAAACATGGAAATATCTACACCGCGATCTGTATAAACATGGAAATACCTTCACCACTATCTGTAAACATGGAAATATCTACACTGCTATCTGTATAAACATGGTAATATCTACACCACCATCTATATAAACATGGAAATATCTACACCGCCATCTGTATAAACATGGAAATATCTACAATGCCATCTGTGGAAAGATGGAAATATCTACACCGCAATCTGTGTAAACATGGAAATATCTACACCGATATCTGTAAAAACATGGAAATATCTACACCGCTATCTCTATAAACATGGAAATATCTACACCGCGATCTGTATAAACATGGAAATATCTACACTGCCATCTCTATAAACATTGAAATATCTACACTGCCATCTGTAAAAACATGGAAATATCTACACAGTCATCTGAATAAACATGGAAATATCTACACCACCATCTGTATAAACATGGAAATACCTTCAATACCATCTGCATACACATGGAAATATCTACACAGACATCTGTATAAATATGGAAATATCTACAACATCTGTATAAACATGGAAATACCTACACTGACATCTGTAGAAAGATGGAAATATCTACACCGCTATCTCTATAAATATGGAAATATCTACACCGCCATTTCTATAAACATGAAAATATCTACACTGCCATCTCCATAAAGATGGAAGTATCTACTCCGCCATGTGTATAAACACGGAAATATCTACACCACCATCTGTGTAAACATGGAAATATCTACACCGCTATCTGTATAAACATGGAAATATCTACACCACCATCTGCATGTCCATGCAAATATCTATGCCGCCATCTGTATAAACATGGAAATATCTACACGGCCATCTGTGTATAGATGGAAATATCAACACCGCCATCTGTACAAACATGGAAATATCTACACCGCTATTTCTATAAACATGGAAATATCTGCACTGCCATCTGTAAAAACATGGAAATACCTATACAGTTATCTGTATAAACATGGAAATATCTACAATGCCATCTGTATACACATGGAAATATCTACACAGCCATCTGTATAAACATGTAAATATCTACACTGCTATCTCTATAAACATGGAAATATCTACACCGCCATCTCTATAAACATGAAAATATCTACACTGCCATCTCCATAAACATGGAACTAACTACTCCGCCATCTGTATAAACATGGAAACATCTACACCGCCATCTGTGTGAATAAGGAAATATCTACAATGCCATCTGTATAAAGATATAAATATCTGCACCGTGATCTGTATAAACATGGAAATATCTACATCGCTATCTGAGTAAACGTGGAAATACCAACACCGCTATCGGTATAAACATGGAAATATCTACAACGCCATCTACATAAACATGGAAATATCTACACCGCAATGTCTATAAACATGGAAATACCTACACCGCTATCTCTTTAAACATGGAAATATCTACACCGCTATCTGTATAAACATGCAAATATCTACACCGCTATCTGTACAAACATGGAAATATCTACACCGCGGTCTGTATAAACATGGAAATATCTACAACGCGATCTGTATAAACATGCAAATATCTACACCGCGATCTCTATAAACATGGAAATACCTTCACCACGATCTGTATAAACATGGAAATATCTACACCGCTATCTGTATAAACATGGTAATATCTACACCACCATCTATATAAACATGGAAATATCTACACCGCCATCTGTATAAACATGGAAATATCAACAATGCCATCTGTAGAAAGATGGAAATATCTACACCGCAATCTGTGTAAACATGGAAATATCTACACCGATATCTGTAAAAACATGGAAATATCTACACCGCTATCTGTATAAACATGGAAATATCTACACCGCGATCTGTATAAACATGGAAATATCTACAGTGCCATCTCTATATACATTGAAATATCTACACTGCCATCTGTAAAAACATGGAAATATCTACACAGTCATCTGAATAAACATGGAAATATCTACACCACCATCTGTATAAACATGGAAATACCTTCAATACCATCTGTATACACATGGAAATATCTACACAGACATCTGTATAAATATGGAAATATCTACACCGCCAGCTGTATAAACATGGAAATATCTACACTGCCATCTGTAGAAAGATGGAAATATCTACACCGCTATCTCTATAAATGTGGAAATATCTACACCGCCATCTCTATAAACATGAAAATATCTACACTGCCATCTCCATAAAGATGGAAGTATCTACTCCGCCATGTGTAGAGACACGGAAACATCTACACCACCATCTGTGTAAACATGGAAATATCTACACCGCTATCTGTATAAACATGGAAATATCTACACCATTATCTGCATGTCCATGGAAATATCTATGCCGCCATCTGTATAAACATGGAAATATCTACACGGCCATCTGTGTATAGATGGAAATGTCAACACCGCCGTCTGTACAAACATGGAAATACCTACACCGCTATTTCTATAAACATGGAAATATCTGCCCTGCCATCTGTAAAAACATGGAAATACCTATACAGTCATCTGTATAAACATGGAAATATCTACAATGCCGTCTGTATACACATGGAAATATCTACACAGCCATCTGTATAAACATGTAAATATCTACACTGCCATCTCTATAAACATGGAAATATCTACACCGCCATCTCTATAAACATGAAAATATCTACACTGCCATCTAAATAAACATGGAACTAACTACTCCGCCATCTGTATAAACATGGAAACATCTACACCGCCATCTGTGTGAATAAGGAAATATCTACAATGCCATCTGTATAAAGATATAAATATCTGCACCGCGATCTGTATAAACATGGAAATATCTACATCGCTATCTGAGTAAACGTGGAAATACCAACACCGCTATCGGTATAAACATGGAAATATCTACAATGCCATCTACATAAACATGGAAATATCTACACCGCAATGTCTATAAACATGGAAATACCTACACCGCTATCTCTTTAAACATGGAAATATCTACACCGCTATCTGTATAAACATGGAAATATCTACACCGCTATCTGTACAAATATGGAAATATCTACACCGCAATCTGTATAAACATGGAAATAACTGCAACGCGATCTGTATAAACATGGAAATATCTACACCGTGATCTGTATAAACATGGAAATACCTTCACCGCGATCTGTAAACATGGAAATATCTACACCGCTATCTGTATAAACATGGTAATATCTACACCACCATCTATATAAACATGGAAATATCTACACGGCCATCTGTATAAACATGGAAATATCTACAATGCCATCTGTAGAAAGATGGAAATATCTACACCGCAATCTGTGTAAACATGGAAATATCTACACCGATATCTGTAAAAACATGGAAATATCTACACCGCTATCTGTATAAACATGGAAATATCTACACCGCAATCTGTATAAACATGGAAATATCTACAGTGCCATCTCTATATTCATTGAAATATCTACACTGCCATCTGTAAAAACATGGAAATATCTACACAGTCATCTGAATAAACATGGAAATATCTACACCACCATCTGTATAAACATGGAAATACCTTCAATACCATCTGTATACACATGGAAATATCTACACAGACATCTGTATAAATATGGAAATATCTGCACCGCCAGCTGTATAAACATGGAAATATCTACACTGACATCTGTAGAAAGATGGAAATATCTACACTGCTATCTCTATAAATATGGAAATATCTACACCGCCATCTCTATAAACATGAAAATATCTACACTGCCATCTCCATAAAGATGGAAGTATCTACTCCGCCATGTGTAGAGACACGGAAACATCTACACCACCATCTGTGTAAACATGGAAATATCTACACCGCTATCTGTATAAACATGGAAATATCTACACCACCATCTGCATGTCCATGGAAATATCTATGCCGCCATCTGTATAAACATGGAAATATCTACACGGCCATCTGTGTATAGATGGAAATGTCAACACCGCCGTCTGTACAAACATGGAAATACCTACACCGCTATTTCTATAAACATGGAAATATCTGCCGTGCCATCTGTAAAAACATGGAAATACCTATACAGTCATCTGTATAAACATGGAAATATCTACAATGCCGTCTGTATACACATGGAAATATCTACACAGCCATCTGTATAAACATGTAAATATCTACACTGCCATCTCTATAAACATGGAAATATCTACACCGCCATCTCTATAAACATGAAAATATCTACACTGCCATCTAAATAAACATGGAACTAACTACTCCGCCATCTGTATAAACATGGAAACATCTACACCGCCATCTGTGTGAATAAGGAAATATCTATAATGCCATCTGTATAAAGATATAAATATCTGCACCGCGATCTGTATAAACATGGAAATATCTACATCGCTATCTGAGTAAACGTGGAAATACCAACACCGCTATCGGTATAAACATGGAAATATCTACAATGCCATCTACATAAACATGGAAATATCTACACCGCAATGTCTGTAAACATGGAAATACCTACACCGCTATCTCTTTAAACATGGAAATATCTACACCGCTATCTGTATAAACATGGAAATATCTACACCGCTATCTGTACAAACATGGAAATATCTACACCGCGATCTGTATAAACATGGAAATATTTACAACGCGATCTGTATAAACATGGAAATATCTACACCGTTATCTGTATAAACATGGAAATACCTTCACCGCGATCTGTAAACATGGAAATATCTACACCGCTATCTGAATAAACATGGTAATATCTACACCACCATCTATATAAACATGGAAATATCTACACGGCCATCTGTATAAACATGGAAATATCAACAATGCCATCTGTAGAAAGATGGAAATATCTACACCGCAATCTGTGTAAACATGGACATATCTACACCGATATCTGTAAAAACATGGAAATATCTACACCGCTATCTGTATAAACATGGAAATATCTGCACCGCGATCTGTATAAACATGGAAATATCTACAGTGCCATCTCTATATACATTGAAATATCTACACTGCCGTCTGTAAAAAGATGGAAATATCTACACAGTCATCTGAATAAACATGGAAATATCTACACCACCATCTTTATAAACATGGAAATACCTTCAATACCATCTGTATACACATGGAAATATCTACACAGACATCTGTATAAATATGGAAATATCTACACCACCAGCTGTATAAACATGGAAATATCTACACTGCCATCTATAGACAGATGGAAATATCTACACCGCTATCTCTATAAATATGGAAATATCTACACCGCCATCTCTATAAACATGAAAATATCTACACTGCCATCTCCATAAAGATGGAAGTATCTACTCCGCCATGTGTAGAGACACGGAAACATCTACACCACCATCTGTGTAAACATGGAAATATCTACACCGCTATCTGTATAAACATGGAAATATCTACACCACTATCTGCATGTCCATGGAAATATCTATGCCGCCATCTGTATAAACATGGAAATATCTACACGGCCATCTGTGTATAGATGGAAATGTCAACACCGCCGTCTGTACAAACATGGAAATACCTACACCGCTATTTCTATAAACATGGAAATATCTGCCCTGCCATCTGTAAAAACATGGAAATACCTATACAGTCATCTGTATAAACATGGAAATATCTACAATGCCATCTGTATACACATGGAAATATCTACACAGCCATCTGTATAAACATGTAAATATCTACACTGCTATCTCTATAAACATGGAAATATCTACACCGCCATCTCTATAAACATGAAAATATCTACACTGCCATCTCCATAAACATGGAACTAACTACTCCGCCATCTGTATAAACATGGAAACATCTACACCGCCATCTGTGTGAATAAGGAAATATCTACAATGCCATCTGTATAAAGATATAAATATCTGCACCGCGATCTGTATAAACATGGAAATAACTACATCGCTATCTGAGTAAACGTGGAAATACCAACACCGCTATCGGTATAAACATGGAAATATCTACAATGCCATCTACATAAACATGGAAATATCTACACCGCAATGTCTATAAACATGGAAATACCTACACCGCTATCTCTTTAAACATGGAAATATCTACACCGCTATCTGTATAAACATGGAAATATCTACACCGCTATCTGTACAAATATGGAAATATCTACACCGCAATCTGTATAAACATGGAAATAACTACAACGCGATCTGTATAAACATGGAAATATCTACACCGTGATCTGTATAAACATGGAAATACCTTCACCGCGATCTGTAAACATGGAAATATCTACACCGCTATCTGTATAAACATGGTAATATCTACACCACCATCTATATAAACATGGAAATATCTACACGGCCATCTGTATAAACATGGAAATATCTACAATGCCATCTGTAGAAAGATGGAAATATCTACACCGCAATCTGTGTAAACATGGAAATATCTACACCGATATCTGTAAAAACATGGAAATATCTACACCGCTATCTGTATAAACATGGAAATATCTACACCGCAATCTGTATAAACATGGAAATATCTACAGTGCCATCTCTATATACATTGAAATATCTACACTGCCATCTGTAAAAACATGGAAATATCTACACAGTCATCTGAATAAACTTGGAAATATCTACACCACCATCTGTATAAACATGGAAATACCTTCAATGCCATCTGTATACACATGGAAATATCTACACAGACATCTGTATAAATATGGAAATATCTGCACCGCCAGCTGTATAAACATGGAAATATCTACACTGACATCTGTAGAAAGATGGAAATATCTACACTGCTATCTCTATAAATATGGAAATATCTACACCGCCATCTCTATAAACATGAAAATATCTACACTGCCATCTCCATAAAGATGGAAGTATCTACTCCGCCATGTCTATAAACACGGAAATATCTACACCACCATCTGTGTAAACTTGGAAATATCTACACCGCTATCTGTATAAACATGGAAATATCTACACCACCATCTGCATGTCCATGGAAATATCTATGCCGCCATCTGTATAAACATGGAAATATCTACACGGCCATCTGTGTATAGATGGAAATGTCAACACCGCCGTCTGTACAAACATGGAAATACCTACACCGCTATTTCTATAAACATGGAAATATCTGCCCTGCCATCTGTAAAAACATGGAAATACCTATACAGTCATCTGTATAAACATGGAAATATCTACAATGCCATCTGTATACACATGGAAATATCTACACAGCCATCTGTATAAACATGTAAATATCTACACTGCTATCTCTATAAACATGGAAATATCTACACCGCCATCTCTATAAACATGAAAATATCTACACTGCCATCTCCATAAACATGGAACTAACTACTCCGCCATCTGTATAAACATGGAAACATCTACACCGCCATCTGTGTGAATAAGGAAATATCTACAATGCCATCTGTATAAAGATATAAATATCTGCACCGCGATCTGTATAAACATGGAAATAACTACTTCGCTATCTGAGTAAACGTGGAAATACCAACACCGCTATCGGTATAAACATGGAAATATCTACAATGCCATCTACATAAACATGGAAATATCTACACCTCAATGTCTATAAACATGGAAATACCTACACCGCTATCTCTTTAAACATGGAAATATCTACACCGCTGTCTGTATAAACATGGAAATATCTACACCGCTATCTGTACAAATATGGAAATATCTACACCGCAATCTGTATAAACATGGAAATAACTACAACGCGATCTGTATAAACATGGAAATATCTACACCGTGATCTGTATAAACATGGAAATACCTTCACCGCGATCTGTAAACATGGAAATATCTACACCGCTATCTGTATAAACATGGTAATATCTACACCACCATCTATATAAACATGGAAATATCTACACGGCCATCTGTATAAACATGGAAATATCTACAATGCCATCTGTAGAAAGATGGAAATATCTACACCGCAATCTGTGTAAACATGGAAATATCTACACCGATATCTGTAAAAACATGGAAATATCTACACCGCTATCTGTATAAACATGGAAATATCTACACCGCAATCTGTATAAACATGGAAATATCTACAGTGCCATCTCTATAAACATTGAAATATCTACACTGCCATCTGTAAAAACATGGAAATATCTACACAGTCATCTGAATAAACATGGAAATATCTACACCACCATCTGTATAAACATGGAAATACCTTCAATACCATCTGTATACACATGGAAATATCTACACAGACATCTGTATAAATATGGAAATATCTGCACCGCCAGCTGTATAAACATGAAAACATCTACACTGACATCTGTAGAAAGATGGAAATATCTACACTGCTATCTCTATAAATATGGAAATATCTACACCGCCATCTCTATAAACATGAAAATATCTACACTGCCATCTCCATAAAGATGGAAGTATCTACTCCGCCATGTCTATAAACACGGAAATATCTACACCACCATCTGTGTAAACATGGAAATATCTACACCGCTATCTGTATAAACATGGAAATATCTACACCACCATCTGCATGTCCATGGAAATATCTATGCCGCCATCTGTATAAACATGGAAATATCTACACGGCCATCTGTGTATAGATGGAAATATCAACACCGCCATCTGTACAAACATGGAAATATCTACACCGCTATCTCTATAAACATGGAAATATCTGCACTGCAATCTGTAAAAACATGGAAATACCTATACAGTCATCTGTATAAACATGGAAATATCTACAATGTCATCTGTATACACATGGAAATATCTACACAGCCATCTGTATAAACATGTAAATATCTACACTGCTATCTCTATAAACATGGAAATATCTACACCGCCATCTCTATAAACATGAAAATATCTACACTGCCATCTCCATAAACATGGAACTAACTACTCCGCCATCTGTATAAACATGGAAACATCTACACCGACATCTGTGTGAATAAGGAAATATCTACAATGCCATCTGTATAAAGATATAAATATCTGCACCGTGATCTGTATAAACATGGAAATATCTACATCGCTCTCTGAGTAAACGTGGAAATACCAACACCGCTATCGGTATAAACATGGAAATATCTACAACGCCATCTACATAAACATGCAAATATCTACACCGCAATGTCTATAAACATGGAAATACCTATACCGCTATCTCTTTAAACATGGAAATATCTACACCGCTATCTGTATAAACATGGAAATATCTACACCGCGATCTGTATAAACATGGAAATATCTTCACGACGATCTTTATAAACATGGAAATATCTACACCGCTATCTGTGTAAACATGGAAATATCTACACCGATATCTGTAAAAACATGGAAATATCTACACCAATATCTGTATAAACATGTAAATATCTACAACGCGATCTGTATAAACATGGAAATATCTACACCGTGATCTGTATAAACATGGAAATACCTTCACCACGATCTCTAAACATGGAAATACCTACACCGCTATCTGTATAAACATGGAAATATCTACAATGCCATCTGTAGAAAGATGGAAATATCTACACTGCAATCTGTGTAAACATGGAAATATCTCCACCGATATCTGTAAAACCATGGAAATATCTACACCGCTATCTGTATAAACATGGAAATATCTACAGTGCCATCTCTATATACATTGAAATATCTACACTGCCATCTGTAAAAACATGGAAATATCTACACAGTCATCTGAATAAACATGGAAATATCTACACCACCATCTGTATAAACATGGAAATACCTTCAATACCATCTGTATACACATGGAATTATCTACACAGACATCTGTATAAATATGGAAATATCTACACCGCCATCTGTATAAACATGGAAATATCTACACTGCCATCTGTAGAAACATGGAAATATCAACACCGCTATCTCTATAAATATGGAAATATCTACACCGCCATCTCTATAAACATGAAAATATCTACACTGCCATCTCCATAAAGATGGAAGTATCTACTCCGCCATGTGTATAAACACGGAAATATCTACACCACCATCTGTGTAAACATGGAAATATCTACACCGCTATCTGTATAAACATGGAAATATCTACACCACCATCTGCATGTCCATGGAAATATCTATGCCGCCATCTGTATAAACATGGAAATATCTACATGGCCATCTGTGTATAGATGGAAATATCAACACCGCCATGTGTACAAACATGGAAATATCTACACCGCTATCTCTATAAACATGGAAATATCTGCACTGCCATCTGTAAAAACATGGAAATACCTATACAGTCATCTGTATAAACTTGGAAATATCTACAATGACATCTGTATACACATGGAAATATCTACACAGCCATCTGTATAAACATGTAAATATCTAGACTGCTATCTCTATAAACATGGAAATATCTACACCGCCATCTCTATAAACATGAAAATATCTACACTGCCATCTCCATAAACATGGAACTAAGTACTCCGCCAAATGTATAAACATGGAAACATCTACACCGCCATCTGTGTGAATAAGGAAATATCTAAAATGCCATCTGTATAAAGATATAAATATCTGCACCGCGATCTGTATAAACATGGAAATATCTACATCGCTATCTGAGCAAACGTGGAAATACCAACACCGCTCTCGGTATAAACATGGAAATATCTACAACGCCATCTACATAAACATGGAAATATCTACACCGCAATGTCTATAAACATGGAAATACCTACACCGCTATGTCTTTAAACATGGAATTATCTACACCGCTATCTGTATAAACATGGAAATATCTACACCGCTATCTGTACAAACATTGAAATATCTAGACCGCGATCTGTATAAACATGGAAATATCTACAACGCGATCTGTATAAACATGGAAATATCTACACCGCGATCTGTATAAACATGGAAATATCTACACCGCGATCTGTATAAACATGGAAATATCTACACCGCGATCTGTATAAACATGGAAATATCTACACCGCGATCTGTATAAACATGGAAATATCTTCACCCCGATCTGTATAAACATGGAAATATCTACACCGCTATCAGTATAAACATGGTAATATCTACACCACCATCTATATAAACATGGAAATATCTACACCGCCATCTGTATAAACATGGAAATATCTACAATGCCATCTGTAGAAAGATGGAAATGTCTACACCGCAATCTGTGTAAACATGGAAATATGTACACCGATATCTGTAAAAACATGGAAATATCTACACCGCTATCTGTATAAACATGGAAATATCTACACCGCGATCTGTATAAACATGGAAATATCTACAGTGCCATCTCTATAAACATTGAAATATCTACACTGCCATCTGTAAAAACATGGAAATATCTACACAGTCATCTGAATAAACATGGAAATATCTACACCACCATCTGTATAAACATGGAATTACATTCAATACCATCTGTATACACATGGAAATATCTACACAGACATCTGTATAAATATGGAAATATCTACACCGCCATCTGTATAAACATGGAAATATCTACACTGCCATCTGTAGAAACATGGAAATATTTACACCGCTATCTCTATAAATATGGAAATATCTACACCGCCATCTCTATAAACATGAAAATATCTACACTGCCATCTCCATAAAGATGGAAGTATCTGCTCCGCCATGTGTAGAAACACGGAAATATCTACACCACCATCTGTGTAAACATGGAAATATCTACACCGCTATCTGTATAAACATGGAAATATCTACACCACCATCTGCATGTCCATGGAAATATCTATGCCGCCATCTGTATAAACATTGAAATATCTACACGGCCATCTGTGTATAGATGGAAATATCAACACCGCCATCTGTACAAACATGGAAATATCTACACCGCTATCTCTATAAACATGGAAATATCTGCACTGCCATCTGTAAAAACATGGAAATACCTATACAGTCATCTGTATAAACATGGAAATATCTACAATGCCATCTGTATACACATGGACATATCTACACAGCCATCTGTATAAACATGTAAATATCTACACTGCTATCTCTATAAACATGAAATATCTACACCGCCATCTCTATAAACATGAAAATATCTACACTGCCATCTCCATAAACATGGAACTAACTACTCCGCCATCTGTATAAACATGGAAACATCTACACCGCCATCTGTGTGAATAAGGAAATATCTACAATGCCATCAGTATAAAGATATAAATATCTGCACCGCGATCTGTATAAACATGGAAATACCTACAACGCTATCTGAGTAAACGTGGAAATACCAACACCGCTATCGGTAAAAACATGGAAATATCTACAACGCCATCTACATAAACATGGAAATATCTACACCGCAATGTCTATAAACATGGAAATACCTACACCGATATCTCTTTAAACATGGAAATATCTACACCGATATCTGTATAAACATGGAAATATCTACACCGCTATCTGTACAAACATGGAAATATCTACACCGCGATCTGTATAAACATGGAAATATCTACAACGCGATCTGTATAAACACGGAAATATCTACACCGCGATCTGTATAAACATGGAAATATCTACACCGCTATTTGTATAAACATGGTAATATCTACACCACCATCTATATAAACATGGAAATATCTACACCGCCATCTGTATAAACATGGAAATATCTACAATGCCATCTGTAGAAAGATGGAAATGTCTACACCGCAATCTGTGTAAACATGGAAATATCTACACCGCGATCTGTATAAACATGGAAATATCCACACCGCGATCTGTATAAAAATGGAAATATCTTCACAACGATCTGTATAAACATGGAAATATGTACACCGCTATCTGTATAAACATGGTAATATCTACACCACCATCTATATAAACATGGAAATATCTACACCGCCATCTGTATAAACATGGAAATCTCTACAATGCCATCTGTAGAAAGATGGAAATGTCTACACCGCAATCTGTGTAAACATGGAAATATCTACACCGATATCTGTAAAAACATGGAAATATCTACACCGCTATCTGTATAAACATGGAAATATCTACACCGCGATCTGTATAAACATGGAAATATCTACAGTGCCATCTCTATAAACATTGAAATATCTACACTGCCATCTGTAAAAACATGGAAATATCTACACAGTCATCTGAATAAACATGGAAATATCTACACCACCATCTGTATAAACGTGGAATTACCTTCAATACCATCTGTATACACATGGAAATATCTACACAGACATCTGTATAAATATGGAAATATCTACACCGCCATCTGTATAAACATGGAAATATCTACACTGCCATCTGTAGAAAGATGGAAATATCGACACCGCTATCTCTATAAATATGGAAATATCTACAACGCCATATCTATATACATGAAAATATCTACACTGCCATCTCCATAAAGATGGAAGTATCTACTCCGCCATGTGTATAAACACGGAAATATCTACACCACCATCTCTGTAAACATGGAAATATCTACACCGCTATCTGTATAAACATGGAAATATCTACACCACCATCTGCATATCCATGGAAATATCTATGCCGCCATCTGTATAAACATGGAAATATCTACACGGCCATCTGTGTATAGATGGAAATATCAACACCGCCATCTGTACAAACATGGAAATATCTACACCGCTATCTCTATAAACATGGAAATATCTGCACTGCCATCTGTAAAAACATGGAAATACCTATACAGTCATCTGCATAAACATGGAAATATCGACAATGCCATCTGTGTACACATGGACATATCTACACTGCAATCTGTATAAACATGTAAATATCTACACTGCTATCTCTATAAACATGAAATATCTACACAGCCATCTCTATAAACATGAAAATATCTACACTGCCATCTCCATAAACATGGAACTAACTACTCCGCCATCTGTATAAACATGGAAACATCTACACCACCATCTGTGTGAATAAGGAAATATCTACAATGCCATCTGTATAAAGATATAAATATCTCCACAACGATCTGTATAAACATGGAAATATCTACATTGCTATCTGAGTAAACGTGGAAATACCAACACCGCGATCGGTAAAAACATGGAAATATCTACAACGCCATCTACATAAACATGGAAATATCTACACCGCAATGTCTATAAACATGGAAATACCTACACCGCTATCTCTTTAAACATGGAAATATCAACACCACTATCTGTATAAACATGGAAATATCTACACCGCTATCTGTACAAACATGGAAATATCTTCACCGCGATCTGTATAAACATGGAAATATCTACAACGCGATCTGTATAAACATGGAAATATCTACACCGCGATCTGTATAAACATGGAAATATCCACACCGCGATCTGTATAAAAATGGAAATATCTTCACCACGATCTGTATAAACATGGAAATATGTACACCGCTATCTGTATAAACATGGTAATATCTACACCACCATCTATATAAACATGGAAATATCTACACCGCCATCTGTATAAACATGGAAATCTCTACAATGCCTTCTGTAGAAAGATGGAAATATCTACACCGCAATCTGTGTAAACATGGAAATATCTACACCGATATCTGTAAAAACATGGAAATATCTACACCGCTATCTGTATAAACATGGAAATATCTACACCGCGATCTGTATAAACATGGAAATATCTACAGTGCCATCTCTATAAACATTGAAATATCTACACTGCCATCTGTAAAAACATGGAAATATCTACACAGTCATCTGAATAAACATGGAAATATCTACACCACCATCTGTATAAACATGGAAATACCTTCAATACCATCTGTATACACATGGAAATATCTACACAGACATCTGTATAAATATGGAAATATCTACACCGCCAGCTGTATAAACATGGAAATATCTACACTGCCATCTGTAGAAAGATGGAAATATCTACACCGCTCTCTCTATAAATATGGAAATATCTACACGGCCATCTCTATAAACATGAAAATATCTACACTGCCATCTCCATAAAGACGGAAGTATCTACTCCGCCATGTCTATAAACACGGAAATATCTACACCACCATCTTTATAAACATGGAAATATCTACACCGCTATCTGTATAAACATGGAAATATCTACACCACCATCTGCATGTCAATGGAAATACCTATGCCGCCATCTGTATAAACATGGAAATATCTACACGGCCATCTGTGTATAGATGGAAATATCAACACCGCCATCTGTACAAACATGGAAATATCTACACCGCTATCTCTATAAACATGGAAATATCTGCACTGCAATCTGTAAAAACATGGAAATACCTATACAGTCATCTGTATAAACATGGAAATATCTACAATGTCATCTGTATACACATGGAAATATCTACACAGCCATCTGTATAAACATGTAAATATCTACACTGCTATCTCTATAAACATGGAAATATCTACACCGTCATCTCTATAAACATGAAAATATCTACACTGCCATCTCCATAAACATGGAACTAACTACTCCGCCATCTGTATAAACATGGAAACATCTACACTGACATCTGTGTGAATAAGGAAATATCTACAATGCCATCTGTATAAAGATATAAATATCTGCACCGTGATCTGTATAAACATGGAAATATCTACATCGCTCTCTGAGTAAACGTGGAAATACCAACACCGCTATCGGTATAAACATGGAAATATCTACAACGCCATCTACATAAACATGGAAATATCTACACCGCAATGTCTATAAACATGGAAATACCTATACCGCTATCTCTTTAAACATGGAAATATCTACACCGCTATCTGTATAAACATGGAAATATCTACACCGCTATCTGTACAAACATGGAAATATCTTCACCACGATCTGTATAAACATGGAAATATCTACACCGCTATCTGTATAAACATGGTAATATCTACACCACCATCTATATAAACATGGAAATATCTACACCGCCATCTGTATAAACATGGAAATATCTACAATGCCATCTGTAGAAAGATGGAAATATCTACACCGCAATCTGTGTAAACATGGAAATATCTACACCGATATCTGTAAAAACATGGAAATATCTACACCGCTATCTGTATAAACATGGAAATATCTACACCGCGATCTGTATAAACATGGAAGTATCTACAGTGCCATCTCTATAAACTTTGAAATATCTACACTGCCATCTGTAAAAACATGGAAATATCTACACAGTCATCTGAATAAACATGGAAATATCTACACCACCATCTGTATAAACATGGAAATACCTTCAATACCATCTGTATACACATGGAAATATCTACACAGACATCTGTATAAATATGGAAATATCTACACCGCCATCTGTATAAACATGGAAATATCTACACTGCCATCTGTAGAAAGATGGAAATATCTACACCGCTATCTCTATAAATATGGAAATATCTACACCGCCATCTCTATAAACATGAAAATATCTACACTGCCATCTCCATAAAGATGGAAGGATCTACTCCGCCATGTGTATAAACACGGAAATATCTACACCACCATCTGTGTAAACATGGAAATACCTACACCGCTATCTGTAAAAACATGGAAATATCTACACCACCATCTGCATGTCCATGGAAATATCTATGCCGCCATCTGTATAAACATGGAAATATCTACACGCCATCTGTGTATAGATGGAAATATCAACACCGCCATCTGTACAAACATGGAAATATCTCCACCGCTATCTCTATAAACATGGAAAAATCTACACTGTCATCCTTAAAAACATGGAAATACCTATACAGTCATCTGTATAAACATGGAAATATCTACAATGCCATCTGTATACACATGGAAATATCTACACAGCCATCTGTATAAACATGTAAATATCTACACTGCTATTTCTATAAACATGGAAATATCTACACCGCGATCTGTATAATCATGGAAATATCTTCACGACGATCTGTATAAACATGGAAATATCTACACCGCTATCTGTGTAAACATGGAAATATCTACACCGATATCTGTAAAAACATGGAAATATCTACACCAATATCTGTATAAACATGGAAATATCTACACCGCGATCTGTATAAACATGGAAATATCTGCAGTGCCATCTCTATAAACATTGAAATACCTACACTGCCATCTGTAAAAACATGGAAATATCTACACAGTCATCTGAATAAACATGGAAATATCTACACCACCATCTGTATAAACATGGAAATACCTTCAATACCATCTGTATACACATGGAAATATCTACACAGACATCTTTATAAATATGGAAATATCTACACCGCCAGCTGTATAAACATGGAAATATCTACACTGCCATCTGTAGAAAGATGGAAATATCTACACCGCTCTCTCTATAAATATGCAAATATCTACACCGCCATCTCTATAAACATGAAAATATCTACACTGCCATCTCCATAAAGACGGAACTATCTATTCCGCCATGTCTATATACACGGAAATATCTACACCACCATCTGTGTAAACATGGAAATATCTACACCGCTATCTGTATAAACATGGAAATATCTACACCACCATCTACATGTCCATGGAAATATCTATGCCGCCATCTGTATAAACATGGAAATATCTACACGGCCATCTGTGTATAGATGGAAATATCAACACCGCCATCTGTACAAACATGGAAATATCTACACCGCTATCTCTATAAACATGGAAATATCTGCACTGCCATCTGTAAAAACATGGAAATACCTATACAGTCATCTGTATAAACATGGAAATATCTACAATGCCATCTGTATACACATGGAAATATCTACACAGCCATCTGTATAAACATGTAAATATCTACACTGCTATCTCTATAAACATGGAAATATCTACACCGTCATCTCTATAAACATGAAAATATCTACACTGCCATCACCATAAACATGGAACTAACTACTCCGCCATCTGTATAAACATGGAAACATCTACACCGAGATCGGTGTGAATAAGGAAATATCTACAATGCCATCTGTATAAAGATATAAATATCTGCACCGTGATCTGTATAAACATGGAAATATCTACATCGCTCTCTGAGTAAACGTGGAAATACCAACACCGCTATCGGTATAAACATGGAAATATCTACAACGCCATCTACATAAACATGGAAATATCTACACCGCAATGTCTATAAACATGGAAATACCTACACCGCTATCTCTTTAAACATGGAAATATCTACACCGCTATCTGTATAAACATGGAAATATCTACACCGCTATCTGTACAAACATGGAAATATCTTCACCACGATCTGTATAAACATGGAAATATCTACACCGCTATCTGTATAAACATGGTAATATCTACACCACCATCTATATAAACATGGAAATATCTACACCGCCATCTGTATAAACATGGAAATATCTACAATGCCATCTGTAGAAAGATGGAAATATCTACACCGCAATCTGTGTAAACATGGAAATATCTACACCGACATCTGTAAAGACATGGAAATATCTACACCGCTATCTGTATAAACATGGAAATATCTACACCGCGATCTGTATTAACATGGAAGTATCTACAGTGCCATCTCTATAAACTTTGAAATATCTACACTGTCATCTGTAAAAACATGGAAATATCTACACAGTCATCTGAATAAACATGGAAATATCTACACCACCATCTGTATAAACATGGAAATACCTTCAATACCATCTGTATACACATGGAAATATCTACACAGACATCTGTATAAATATGGAAATATCTACACCGCCATCTGTATAAACATGGAAATATCTACACTGCCATCTGTAGAAAGATGGAAATATCTACACAGCTATCTCTATAAATATGGAAATATCTACACCGCCATCTCTATAAACATGAAAATATCTACACTGCCATCTCCATAAAGATGGAAGTATCTACACCGCCATGTGTATAAACACGGAAATATCTACACCACCATCTGTGTAAACATGGAAATACCTACACCGCTATCTGTATAAACATGGAAATATCTACACCACCATCTGCATGTCCATGGAAATATCTATGCCGCCATCTGTATAAACATGGAAATATCTACACGCCATCTGTATATAGATGGAAATATCAACACCGCCATCTGTACAAACATGGAAATATCTACACCGCTTTCTCTATAAACATGGAAAAAACTACACTGCCATCCTTAAAAACATGGAAATACCTATACAGTCATCTGTATAAACATGGAAATATCTACAATGCCATCTGTATACACATGGAAATATCTACACAGCCATCTGTATAAACATGTAAATATCTACACTGCTGTTTCTATAAACATGGAAATATCTACACCGCCATCTCTATAAACATGAAAATATCTACACTGCCATCTCCATAAACATGGAACTAACTACTCCACCATCTGTATAAACATGGAAACATCTACACCGCCATCTGTGTGAATAAGGAAATATCTACAATGCCATCTGTATAAAGATATAAATATCTGCACCGTGATCTGTATAAACATGGAAATATCTACATCGCTATCTGAGTAAACGTGGAAATACCAACACCGCTATCGGTATAAACATGGAAATATCTACAACGCCATCTACATAAACATGGAAATATCTACACCGCAATGTCTATAAACATGGAAATACCTACACCGCTATCTCTTTAAACATGGAAATATCTACACCGCTATCTGTATAAACATGGAAATATCTACACCGCTATCTGTACAAACATGGAAATATCTACACCGCGGTCTGTATAAACATGGAAATATCTACACCACCATCTGTATAAACATGGAAATACCTTCAATACCATCTGCATACACATGGAAATACCTACACAGACATCTGTATCAATATGGAAATATCTACAACATCTGTATAAACATGGAAATACCTACACTGCCATCTGTAGAAAGATGGAAATATCTACACTGCTATCTCTATAAATATGGAAATATCTACACCGCTATCTGTATAAACATGGAAATATCTACACCGCTATCTGTACAAACATGGAAATATCTACACCGCAATCTGTATAAACATGGAAATATCTACAACACGATCTTTATAAACATGGAAATATCTACACCGCGATCTGTATAAACATGGAAATACCTTCACCACGATCTGTAAACATGGAAATATCTACACTGCTATCTGTATAAACATGGTAATATCTACACCACCATCTATATAAACATGGAAATATCTACACCGCCATCTGTATAAACATGGAAATATCTACACCGCGATCTGTATAAACATGGAAATATCTTCACCACGATCTGCATAAACATGGAAATATCTACACCGCTATCTGTGTAAACATGGAAATATCTACACCGATATCTGTAAAAACATGGAAATATCTACACCGCTATCTGTATAAACATGGAAATATCTACACCGCGATCTGTAAAAACATGGAAATATCTACAGTGCCATCTCTATAAACATTGAAATATCTACACTGCCATCTGTAAAAACATGGAAATATCTACACAGTCATCTGAATAAACATGGAAATATCTACACCACCATCTGTATAAACATGGAAATACCTTCAATACCATCTGTATACACATGGAAATATCTACACAGACATCTGTATAAATATGGAAATATCTACACCGCCAGCTGTATAAACATGGAAATATCTACACTGCCATCTGTAGAAAGATGGAAATATCTACACCGCTCTCTCTATAAATATGGAAATATCTACACCGCCATCTCTATAAACATGAAAATATCTACACTGCCATCTCCATAAAGACGGAAGTATCTACTCCGCCATGTCTATAAACACGGAAATATCTACACCACCATCTGTATAAACATGGAAATATCTACACCGCTATCTGTATAAACATCGAAATATCTACACCACCATCTGCATGTCCATGGAAATACCTATGCCGCCATCTATATAAACATGGAAATATCTACACGGCCATCTGTGTATAGATGGAAATATCAACACCGCCATCTGTACAAACATGGAAATATCTACACCGCTATCTCTATAAACATGGAAATATCTGCACTGCAATCTGTAAAAACATGGAAATACCTATACAGTCATCTGTATAAACATGGAAATATCTACAATGTCATCTGTATACACATGGAAATATCTACACAGCCATCTGTATAAACATGTAAATATCTACACTGCTATCTCTATAAACATGGAAATATCTACACCGTCATCTCTATAAACATGAAAATATCTACACTGCCATCTCCATAAACATGGAACTAACTACTCCGCCATCTGTATAAACATGGAAACATCTACACCGACATCGTTGTGAATGAGGAAATATCTACAATGCCATCTGTATAAAGATATAAATATCTGCACCGTGATCTGTATAAACATGGAAATATCTACATCGCTCTCTGAGTAAACGTGGAAATACCAACATCGCTATCGGTATAAACATGGAAATATCTACAACGCCATCTACATAAACATGGAAATATCTACACCGCAATGTCTATAAACATGGAAATACCTATACCGCTATCTCTTTAAACATGGAAATATCTACACCGCTATCTGTATAAACATGGAAATATCTACACCGCTATCTGTACAAACATGGAAATATCTTCACCACGATCTGTATAAACATGGAAATATCTACACCGCTATCTGTATAAACATGGTAATATCTACACCACCATCTATATAAACATGGAAATATCTACACCGCCATCTGTATAAACATGGAAATATCTACAATGCCATCTGTAGAAAGATGGAAATATCTACACCGCAATCTGTGTAAACATGGAAATATCTACACCGATATCTGTAAAAACATGGAAATATCTACACCGCTATCTGTATAAACATGGAAATATCTACACCGCGATCTGTATAAACATGGAAGTATCTACAGTGCCATCTCTATAAACCTTGAAATATCTACACTGCCAACTGTAAAAACATGGAAATATCTACACAGTCATCTGAATAAACATGGAAATATCTACACCACCATCTGTATAAACATGGAAATACCTTCAATACCATCTGTATACACATGGAAATATCTACACAGACATCTGTATAAATATGGAAATATCTACACCGCCATCTGTATAAACATGGAAATATCTACACTGCCATCTGTAGAAAGATGGAAATATCTACACCGCTATCTCTATAAATATGGAAATATCTACACCGCCATCTCTATAAACATGAAAATATCTACACTGCCATCTCCATAAAGATGGAAGGATCTACTCCGCCATGTGTATAAACACGGAAATATCTACACCACCATCTGTGTAAACATGGAAATACCTACACCGCTATCTGTAAAAACATGGAAATATCTACACCACCATCTGCATGTCCATGGAAATATCTATGCCGCCATCTGTATAAACATGGAAATATCTACACGCCATCTGTGTATAGATGGAAATATCAACACCGCCATCTGTACAAACATGGAAATATCTCCACCGCTATCTCTATAAACATGGAAAAATCTACACTGTCATCCTTAAAAACATGGAAATACCTATACAGTCATCTGTATAAACATGGAAATATCTACAATGCCATCTGTATACACATGGAAATATCTACACAGCCATCTGTATAAACATGTAAATATCTACACTGCTATTTCTATAAACATGGAAATATCTACACCGCGATCTGTATAATCATGGAAATATCTTCACGACGATCTGTATAAACATGGAAATATCTACACCGCTATCTGTGTAAACATGGAAATATCTACACCGATATCTGTAAAAACATGGAAATATCTACACCAATATCTGTATAAACATGGAAATATCTACACCGCGATCTGTATAAACATGGAAATATCTGCAGTGCCATCTCTATAAACATTGAAATACCTACACTGCCATCTGTAAAAACATGGAAATATCAACACAGTCATCTGAATAAACATGGAAATATCTACACCACCATCTGTATAAACATGGAAATACTTTCAATACCATCTGTATACACATGGAAATATCTACACAGACATCTGTATAAATATGGAAATATCTACACCGCCAGCTGTATAAACATGGAAATATCTACACTGCCATCTGTAGAAAGATGGAAATATCTACACCGCTCTCTCTATAAATATGCAAATATCTACACCGCCATCTCTATAAACATGAAAATATCTACACTGCCATCTCCATAAAGACGGAACTATCTACTCCGCCATGTCTATATACACGGAAATATCTACACCACCATCTGTGTAAACATGGAAATATCTACACCGCTATCTGTATAAACATGGAAATATCTACACCACCATCTACATGTCCATGGAAATATCTATGCCGCCATCTGTATAAACATGGAAATATCTACACGGCCATCTGTGTATAGATGGAAATATCAACACCGCCATCTGTACAAACATGGAAATATCTACACCGCTATCTCTATAAACATGGAAATATCTGCACTGCCATGTGTAAAAACATGGAAATACCTATACAGTCATCTGTATAAACATGGAAATATCTACAATGCCATCTGTATACACATGGAAATATCTCCACAGCCATCTGTATAAACATGTAAATATCTACACTGCTATCTCTATAAACATGGAAATATCTACACCGTCATCTCTATAAACATGAAAATATCTACACTGCCATCTCCATAAACATGGAACTAACTACTCCGCCATCTGTATAAACATGGAAACATCTACACCGACATCGGTGTGAATAAGGAAATATCTACAATGCCATCTGTATAAAGATATAAATATCTGCACCGTGATCTGTATAAACATGGAAATATCTACATCGCTCTCTGAGTAAACGTGGAAATACCAACACCGCTATCGGTATAAACATGGAAATATCTACAACGCCATCTACATAAACATGGAAATATCTACACCGCAATGTCTATAAACATGGAAATAACTATACCGCTATCTCTTTAAACATGGAAATATCTACACCGCTATCTGTATAAACATGGAAATATCTACACCGCTATCTGTACAAACATGGAAATATCTTCACCACGATCTGTATAAACATGGAAATATCTACACCGCTATCTGTATAAACATGGTAATATCTACACCACCATCTATATAAACATGGAAATATCTACACCGCCATCTGTATAAACATGGAAATATCTACAATGCCATCTGTAGAAAGATGGAAATATCTACACCGCAATCTGTGTAAACATGGAAATATCTACACCGATATCTGTAAAAACATGGAAATATCTACACCGCTATCTGTATAAACATGGAAATATCTACACCGCGATCTGTATAAACATGGAAGTATCTACAGTGCCATCTCTATAAACTTTGAAATATCTACACTGCCATCTGTAAAAACATGGAAATATCTACACAGTCATCTGAATAAACATGGAAATATCTACACCACCATCTGTATAAACATGGAAATACCTTCAATACCATCTGTATACACATGGAAATATCTACACAGACATCTGTATAAATATGGAAATATCTACACCGCCATCTGTATAAACATGGAAATATCTACACTGCCATCTGTAGAAAGATGGAAATATCTACACCGCTATCTCTATAAATATGGAAATATCTACACCGCCATCTCTATAAACATGAAAATATCTACACTGCCATCTCCATAAAGATGGAAGGATCTACTCCGCCATGTGTATAAACACGGAAATATCTACACCACCATCTGTGTAAACATGGAAATACCTACACCGCTATCTGTAAAAACATGGAAATATCTACACCACCATCTGCATGTCCATGGAAATATCTATGCCGCCATCTGTATAAACATGGAAATATCTACACGCCATCTGTGTATAGATGGAAATATCAACACCGCCATCTGTACAAACATGGAAATATCTCCACCGCTATCTCTATAAACATGGAAAAATCTACACTGTCATCCTTAAAAACATGGAAATACCTATACAGTCATCTGTATAAACATGGAAATATCTACAATGCCATCTGTATACACATGGAAATATCTACACAGCCATCTGTATAAACATGTAAATATCTACACTGCTATTTCTATAAACATGGAAATATCTACACCGCGATCTGTATAATCATGGAAATATCTTCACGACGATCTGTATAAACATGGAAATATCTACACCGCTATCTGTGTAAACATGGAAATATCTACACCGATATCTGTAAAAACATGGAAATATCTACACCAATATCTGTATAAACATGGAAATATCTACACCGCGATCTGTATAAACATGGAAATATCTACAGTGCCATCTCTATAAACATTGAAATACCTACACTGCCATCTGTAAAAACATGGAAATATCTACACAGTCATCTGAATAAACATGGAAATATCTACACCACCATCTGTATAAACATGGAAATACCTTCAATACCATCTGTATACACATGGAAATATCTACACAGACATCTGTATAAATATGGAAATATCTACACCGCCAGCTGTATAAACATGGAAATATCTACACTGCCATCTGTAGAAAGATGGAAATATCTACACCGCTCTCTCTATAAATATGCAAATATCTACACCGCCATCTCTATAAACATGAAAATATCTACACTGCCATCTCCATAAAGACGGAACTATCTACTCCGCCATGTCTATATACACGGAAATATCTACACCACCATCTGTGTAAACATGGAAATATCTACACCGCGATCTGTATAAACATGGAAATATCTACACCGCTATCTGTACAAACATGGAAATATCTTCACCACGATCTGTATAAACATGGAAATATCTACACCGCTATCTGTATAAACATGGTAATACCTACACCACCATCTATATAAACATCGAAATATCTACACCGCCATCTGTATAAACATGGAAATATCTACAATGCCATCTGTAGAAAGATGGAAATATCTACACCGCAATCTGTGTAAACATGGAAATATCTACACCGACATCTGTAAAGACATGGAAATATCTACACCGCTATCTGTATAAACATGGAAATATCTACACCGCGATCTGTATAAACATGGAAGTATCTACAGTGCCATCTCTATAAACTTTGAAATATCTACACTGTCATCTGTAAAAACATGGAAATATCTACACAGTCATCTGAATAAACATGGAAATATCTACACCACCATCTGTATAAACATGGAAATACCTTCAATACCATCTGTATACACATGGAAATATCTACACAGACATCTGTATAAATATGGAAATATCTACACCGCCATCTGTATAAACATGGAAATATCTACACTGCCATCTGCAGAAAGATGGAAATATCTACACAGCTATCTCTATAAATATGGAAATATCTACACCGCCATCTCTATAAACATGAAAATATCTACACTGCCATCTCCATAAAGATGGAAGTATCTACACCGCCATGTGTATAAACACGGAAATATCTACACCACCATCTGTGTAAACATGGAAATACCTACACCGCTATCTGTATAAACATGGAAATATCTACACCACCATCTGCATGTCCATGGAAATATCTATGCCGCCATCTGTATAAACATGGAAATATCTACACACCATCTGTATATAGATGGAAATATCAACACCGCCATCTGTACAAACATGGAAATATCTACACCGCTTTCTCTATAAACATGGAAAAAACTACACTGCCATCCTTAAAAACATGGAAATACCTATACAGTCATCTGTATAAACATGGAAATATCTACAATGCCATCTGTATACACATGGAAATATCTACACAGCCATCTGTATAAACATGTAAATATCTACACTGCTGTTTCTATAAACATGGAAATATCTACACCGCCATCTCTATAAACATGAAAATATCTACACTGCCATCTCCATAAACATGGAACTAACTACTCCGCCATCTGTATAAACATGGAAACATCTACAACGCCATCTGTGTGAATAAGGAAATATCTACAATGCCATCTGTATAAAGATATAAATATCTGCACCACGATCTGTATAAACATGGAAATATCTACATCGCTATCTGAGTAAACGTGGAAATACCCACACCGCTATCGGTATAAACATGGAAATATCTACAACGCCATCTACATAAACATGGAAATATCTACACCGCAATGTCTATAAACATGGAAATACCTACACCGCTATCTCTTTAAACATGGAAATATCTACACCGCTATCTGTACAAACATGGAAATAACTACACCGCTATCTGTACAAACATGGAAATATCTACACCGCGATCTGTATAAACATGGAAATATCTACAACGCGATCTGCATAAACATGGAAATATCTACACCACGATCTGTATAAACATGGAAATATCTACAACGCGATCTGCATAAACATGGAAATATCTTCACCACGATCTGTATAAACATGGAAATATCTACACCGCTATCTGAACAAACATGGAAATATCTACACCGCGATCTATATAAACATGGAAATATCTACACCGCCATCTGTATAAACATGGAAATATCTACACCGCGATCTGTATAAACATGGAAATATCTACACCACGATCTGTATAAACATGGAAATATCTACACCGCGATCTGTATAAACATGGAAATATCTACACCGCGATCTGTATAAACATGGAAATATCTTCACGGCGATCTGTATAAACATGGAAATATCTACACCGCTATCTGTGTAAACATGGAAATATCTACACCGATATCTGTAAAAACATGGAAATATCTACAACGCTATCTGTATAAACATGGAAATATCTACACCGCGATCTGTATAAACGTGGAAATATCTATAGTGCCATCTCTATAAACATTGAAATATCTACACTGCCATCTGTAAAAACATGGAAATATCTACACAGTCTTCTGAATAAACATGGAAATATCTACACCACCATCTGTATAAACATGGAAATACCTTCAATACCATCTGTATACACATGGAAATATCTACACAGACATCTGTATAAATATGGAAATATCTACACCGCCAGCTGTATAAACATGGAAATATCTACACTGCCATCTGTAGAAAGATGGAAATATCTACAACGCTATCTCTATAAATATGGAAATATCTACACCGCCATCTCTATAAACATGAAAATATCTACACTGCCATCTCCATAAAGATGGAAGTATCTACTCCGCCATGTCTATAAACACGGAAATATCTACACAACCATCTGTGTAAACATGGAAATATCTACACCGCTATCTGTATAAACATGGAAATATCTACACCACCATCTGCATCTCCATGGAAATATCTATGCCGCCATCTGTATAAACATGGAAATATCAACACCGCCATCTGTACAAACATGGAAATATCTACACCGCTATCTCTATAAACATGGAAATATCTGCACTGCCATCTGTAAAAACATGGAAATACCTATACAGTCATCTGTATAAACATGGAAATATCTACAATGCCATCTGTATACACATGGAAATATCTACACAGCCATCTGTATAAACATGTAAATAACTACACTGCCATCTCTATAAACATGGAAATAACTACACCGCCATCTCTATAAACATGAAAATATCTACACTGCCATCTCCATAAACAATGAACTAACTACTCCGCCAACTGTATAAACATGGAAACATCTACACCGACATCTGTGTGAATAAGGAAATATCTACAATGCCATCTGTATAAAGATATAAATATCTGCAACGCGAGCTGTATAAACATGGAAATATCTACATCGCTCTCTGAGTAAACGTGGAAATACCAACACCGCTATCGGTATAAACATGGAAATATCTACAACGCCATCTACATAAACATGGAAATATCTACACCGCAATGTCTATAAACATGGAAATACCTACACCGCTATCTCTTTAAATATGGAAATATCTACACCGCTATCTGTATAAACATGGAAATATCTACACCGCTATCTGTACAAACATGGAAATATCTTCACCACGATCTGTATAAACATGGAAATATCTACACCGCTATCTGTATAAACATGGTAATATCTACACCACCATCTATATAAACATGGAAATATCTACACCGCTATCTGTATAAACATGGAAATATCTACAATGCCATCTGTAGAAAGATGGAAATATCTACACCGCTATCTGTATAAACATGGAAATATCTACACCGCGATCTGTATAAACATGGAAATATCTACAGTGCCATCTCTATAAACTTTGAAATATCTACACTGCCATCTGTAAAAACATGGAAATATCTACACAGTCATCTGAATAAACATGGAAATATCTACACCACCATCTGTATAAACATGGAAATACCTTCAATACCATCTGTATACACATGGAAATATCTACACCGCCATCTGTATAAACATGGAAATATCTACACTGCCATCTGTAGAAAGATGGAAATATCTACACCGCTATCTCTATAAATATGGAAATATCTACACCGCCATCTCTATAAACATGAAAATATCTACACTGCCATCTCCATAAACATGGAAGTATCTACACCGCCATGTGTATAAACACGGAAATATCTACACCACCATCTGTGTAAACATGGAAATATCTACACCGCTATCTGTATAAACATGGAAATATCTACACCACCATCTGCATGTCCATGGAAATATCTATTCCGCCATCTGTATAAACATGGAAATATCTACACGCCATCTGTGTATAGATGGAAATATCAACACCGCCATCTGTACAAACATGGAAATATCTACACCGCTATCTCTATAAACATGGAAATATCTGCACTGCCATCCTTAAAAACATGGAAATAACTATACAGTTATCTGTATAAACATGGAAATATCTACAATGCCATCTGTATACACATGGTAATATCTACACAGCCATCTGTATAAACATGTAAATATCTACACTGCTATCTCTATAAACATGGAAATATCTACACCGCCATCTCTATAAACATGAAAATATCTACACTGCCATCTCCATAAACATGGAACTAACTACTCCGCCATCTGTATAAACATGGAAACATCTACACCGCCATCTGTGTGAATAAGGAAATATCTACAATGCCATCTGTATAAAGATATAAATATCTGCACCGCGATCTGAATAAACATGGAAATATCTACATCGCTATCTGAGTAAACGTGGAAATACCAACACCGCTATCGGTATAAACATGGAAATATCTACAACGCCATCTACATAAACATGGAAATATCTACACCGCAATGTCTATAAACCTGGAAATACCTACACCGCTATCTCTTTAAACATGGAAATATCTACACCGCTATCTGTATAAACACGGAAATATCTACACCGCTATCTGTACAAACATGGAAATATCTACACCGCGATCTTTATAAACATGGAAATATCTACAACGCGATCTGTATAAACATGGAAATATCTACACCGCGATCTGTATAAACATGGAAATATCTTCACCACGATCTGTATAAACATGGAAATATCTACACCGCTATCTGTACAAACATGGAAATATCTACACCGCGATCTGTATAAACATGGAGATATCTACACCGCCATCTGTATAAACATGGAAATATCTACACCGCGATCTGTATAAACTTGGAAATATTTACACCTCGATCTGTATAAACATGGAAATATCTTCACCACGATTTGTATAAACATCAAAATATCTACACCGCTATCTGTATAAACATGGTAATATCTACACCACCATCTGTATAAACATGGAAATATCTACACCGCCATCTGCATAAACATGGAAATATCTACAATGCCGTCTGTAGAAAGATGGAAATATCTACACCGCAATCTGTGTAAACATGGAAATATCTACACCGATATCTGTAAAAACATGGAAATATCTACACCACTATCTGTATAAACATGGAAATATCTACACCGCGATCTGTATAAACATGGAAATATCTATAGTGCCATCTCTATAAACTTTGAAATATCTACACTGCCATCTGTAAAAACATAGAAATATCTACACAGTCATCTGAATAAACATGGAAATGTCTACACCACCATCTGTATAAACATGGAAATAACTTCAATACCATCTGTATACACATGGAAATATCTACACAGACATCTGTATAAATATGGAAATATCTACACCGCCATCTGTATAAATATGGAAATATCTACACTGCCATCTGTAGAAAGATGGAAATATCTACACCGCTATCTCTATAAATATGGAAATATCTACACCGCCGTCTCTATAAACATGAAAATATCTACACTGCCATCTCCATAAAGATGGAAGTATCTACACCGCCATGTGTATAAACACGGAAATATCTACACCACCATCTGTGTAAACATGGAAATATCTACACCGCTATCTGTATAAACATGGAAATATCTACACCACCATCTGCATGTCCATGGAAATATCCATGCCGCCATCTGTATAAACATGGAAATATCTACACGCCATCTGTGTATAGATGGAAATATCAACACCGACATCTGTACAAACATGGAAATATCTACACCGCTATATCTATAAACATGGAAATATCTGCACTGCCATCCTTAAAAACATGGAAATAACTATACAGTTATCTGTATAAACATGGAAATATCTACAATGCCATCTGTATACACATGGTAATATCTACACAGCCATCTGTATAAACATGTAAATATCTACACTGCTATCTCTATAAACATGGAAATATCTACACCGCCATCTCTATAAACATGAAAATATCTACACTGCCATCTCCATAAAGATGGAACTAACTACTCCGCCATCTCTATAAATATGAAAATATCTACACTGCCATCCCCATAAAGATGGAACTAACTACTCCGCCATCTGTATAAACATGGAAACATCTACACCGCCATCTGTGTGAATAAGGAAATATCTACAATGCCATCTGTATAAAGATATAAATATCTGCACCGCGATCTGAATAAACATGGAAATATCTACATCGCTATCTGAGTAAACGTGGAAATACCAACACCGCTATCGGTATAAACATGGAAATATCTACAACGCCATCTACATAAACATGGAAATATCTACACCGCAATGTGTATAAACCTGGAAGTACCTACACCGCTATCTCTCTAAACATGGAAATATCTACACCGCTATCTCTATAATCATGGAAATATCTACACCGCTATCTCTACAAACATGGAAATATCTACACCGCGATCTGTATAAACATGGAAATATCTACACCGCGATCTGTATAAACATGGAAATATCTACAGTGCCATCTCTATAAACTTTGAAATATCTACACTGCCATCTGTAAAAACATGGAAATATCTACACAGTCATCTGAATAAACATGGAAATATCTACACCACCATCTGTATAAACATGGAAATACCTTCAATACCATCTGTATACACATGGAAATATCTACACCGCCATCTGTATAAACATGGAAATATCTACACTGCCATCTGTAGAAAGATGGAAATATCTACACCGCTATCTCTATAAATATGGAAATATCTACACCGCCATCTCTATAAACATGAAAATATCTACACTGCCATCTCCATAAACATGGAAGTATCTACACCACCATGTGTATAAACACGGAAATATCTACACCACCATCTGTGTAAACATGGAAATATCTACACCGCTATCTGTATAAACATGGAAATATCTCCACCACCATCTGCATGTCCATGGAAATATCTATTCCGCCATCTGTATAAACATGGAAATATCTACACGCCATCTGTGTATAGATGGAAATATCAACACCGCCATCTGTACAAACATTGAAATATCTACACCGCTATCTCTATAAACATGGAAATATCTGCACTGCCATCCTTAAAAACATGGAAATAACTATACAGTTATCTGTATAAACATGGAAATATCTACAATGCCATCTGTATACACATGGTAATATCTACACAGCCATCTGTATAAACATGTAAATATCTGCACTGCTATCTCTATAAACATGGAAATATCTACACCGCCATCTCTATAAACATGAAAATATCTACACTGCCATCTCCATAAACATGGAACTAACTACTCCGCCATCTGTATAAACATGGAAACATCTACACCGCCATCTGTGTGAATAAGGAAATATCTACAATGCCATCTCTATAAAGATATAAATATCTGCACCGCGATCTGAATAAACATGGAAATATCTACATCGCTATCTGAGTAAACGTGGAAATACCAACACCGCTATCAGTATAAACATGGAAATATCTACAACGCCATCTACATAAACATGGAAATATCTACACCGCGATCTGTATAAACATGGAAATATCTACAACGCGATCTGTATAAACATGGAAATATCTACACCGCGATCTGTGTAAACATGGAAATATCTTCACCACGATCTGTATAAACATGGAAATATCTACACCGCTATCTGTACAAACATGGAAATATCTACACCGCGATCTGTATAAACATGGAAATATCTACACCGCCATCTGTATAAACATGGAAATATCTACACCGCGATCTGTATAAACTTGGAAATATCTACACCTCGATCTGTATAAACATGGAAATATCTTCACCGCGATCTGTATAAACATGGAAATATCTACACCGCTATCTGTATAAACATGGTAATATCTACACCACCATCTGTATAAACATGGAAATATCTACACCGCCATCTGTATAAACACGGAAATATCTACAATGACATCTGTAGAAAGATGGAAATATCTACACCGCAATCTGTGTAAACATGGAAATATCTACACCGATATCTGTAAAAACATGGAAATATCTACACCGCTATCTGTATAAACATGGAAATATCTACACCGCGATCTGTATAAACATGGAAATATCTACAGTGCCATCTCTATAAACTTTGAAATATCTACACTGCCATCTGTAAAAACATAGAAATATCTACACAGTCATCTGAATAAACATGGAAATGTCTACACCACCATCTGTATAAACATGGAAATACCTTCAATACCATCTGTATACACAGGGAAATATCTACACAGACATCTGTATAAATATGGAAATATCTACACCGCCATCTGTATAAGTATGGAAATATCTACACTGCCATCTGTAGAAAGATGGAAATATCTACACCGCTATCTCTATAATTATGGAAATATCTACACCGCCGTCTCTATAAACATGAAAATATCTACACTGCCATCTCCATAAAGTTGGAAGTATCTACACCGCCATTTGTATAAACACGGAAATATCTACACCACCATCTGTGTAAACATGGAAATATCTACACCGCTATCTGTATAAACATGAAAATATCTACACCACCATCTGCATGTCCATGGAAATATCTATGCCGCCATCTGTATAAACATGGAAATATCTACACGCCATCTGTGTATAGATGGAAATATCAACACCGACATCTGTACAAACATGGAAATATCTACACCGCTATATCTATAAACATGGAAATATCTGCACTGCCATCCTTAAAAACATGGAAATAACTATACAGTTATCTGTATAAACATGGAAATATCTACAATGCCATCTGTATACACATGGTAATATCTACACAGCCATCTGTATAAACATGTAAATATCTACACTGCTATCTCTATAAACATTAAATATCTACACCGCCATCTCTATAAACATGAAAATATCTACACTGCCATCTCCATAAACATGGAACTAACTACTCCGCCATCTGTATAAACATGGAAACATCTACACCGCCATCTGTGTGAATAAGGAAATATCTACAATGCCATCAGTATAAAGATATAAATACCTGCACCGCGAGCTGTATAAACATGGAAACATCTACATTGCTATCTGTATAAACGTGGAAATACCAACACCGCTATCGGTACAAACATGGAAATATCTACAACGCCGTCTATATAAACATGGAAATATCTGCACCACAATGTCTATAAACATGGAAATACCTACACCGCTATCTCAATAAACATGGAAATATCTACACCGCTATCTGTATAAACATGGAAATATCTACACCGCTATCTGTATAAACATGGAAATATCTACACCGCGATCTGTATAAACATGGAAATATCTACACCACGATCTATATAAACATGGAAATATCTTCACCACAATCTGTATAAGCATGGTAATATCTACACCGCTATCTGTAAAAACATGGTAATATCTACACCACCATCCATATAAACATGGAAATATCTACACCGAAATCTGTATAAACATGGAAATATCTACAAAGCCATCTGTAGAAAGATGGAAATATCTACACCGCAATCTGTGTAAAAATGGAAATATCTACACCGATACTGTAAAAACATGGAAATATCTACACCGCTATCTGTATAAACATGGAAATATCTACACCGCGGTCTGTATAAACATGGAAATATCTACAGCGCCATCTCTATAAACATTGAAATATCTACACTGCCATCTGTAAAAACATGGAAATATCTACACAGTCATCTGAATAAGCATGGAAATATCTACACCACCATCTGTATAAACATGGAATTACCTTCAATACCATCTGTATACACATGGAAATATCTACACAGACATCTGTATATAAATGGAAATATCTACACCGCCATCTGTATAAACATGGAAATATCTACACTGCCATCTGTAGAAAGATGGAAATATCTACACCGCTATCTCTATAAATATGGAAATATCTACACCGCCATCTCTATAAACATGAAAATATCTACACTGCCATCTCCATAAAGATGGAAGTAGCTACTCCGCCATGTGTATAAACACGGAAATATCTACACCACCATCTCTGTAAACATGGAAATATCTACACCGCTATCTGTATAAACATGGAAATATCTACACCACCATCTGCATGTCCATGGAAATATCTATGCCGCCATCTGTATAAACATGGAAATATCTACACGGCCATCTGTGTATAGATGGAAATATCAACACCGCCATCTGTACAAACATGGAAATATCTACACCGCTATCTCTATAAACATGGAAATATCTGCACTGCCATCTGTAAAAACATGGAAATACCTATACAGTCATCTGCATAAACATGGAAATATCGACAATGCCATCTGTATACACATGGACATATCTACACTGCCATCTGTATAAACATGTAAATATCTACACTGCTATCTCTATAAACATGAAATATCTACACCGCCATCTCTATAAACATGAAAATATCTACACTGCCATCTCCATAAACATGGAACTAACTACTCCGACATCTGTATAAACTTGGAAACATCTACACCGCCATTTTTGTGAATAAGGAAATATCTATAATGCCATCTGTATAAAGATATAAATACCTGCACCGCGAGCTGTATAAACATGGGAACATCTACATTGCTATCTGTATAAACGTGGAAATACCAACACCGCTATCGGTACAAACATGGAAATATCAACAACGCCGTCTATATAAACATGGAAATATCTGCACCACAATGTCTATAAACATGGAAATACCTACACCGCTATCTCAATAAACATGGAAATATCTACACCGCTATCTGTATAAACATGGAAATATCTACACCTCTATCTGTATAAACATGGAAATATCTACACCGCGATCTGTATAAACATGGAAATATCTACACCACGATCTATATAAACATGGAAATATCTTCACCACAATCTGTATAAGCATGGTAATATCTACACCGCTATCTGTAAAAACATGGTAATATCTACACCACCATCCATATAAACATGGAAATATCTACACCGAAATCTGTATAAACATGGAAATATCTACAAAGCCATCTGTAGAAAGATGGAAATATCTACACCGCAATCTGTGTAAAAATGGAAATATCTACACCGATACTGTAAAAACATGGAAATATCTACACCGCTATCTGTATAAACATGGAAATATCTACACCGCGGTCTGTATAAACATGGAAATATCTACAGCGCCATCTCTATAAACATTGAAATATCTACATTGCTATCTGTAAAAACATGGAAATATCTACACAGTCATCTGAATAAACATGGAAATATCTACACCACCATCTGTATAAACATGGAAATACCTTCAATACCATCTGTATACACATGGAAATATCTACACAGACATCTGTATAAGTATGGAAATATCTACACCACCATCTGTATAAACATGGAATTATCTACACTGTCATCTGTAGAAAGATGGAAATATCTACACCACTATCTCTATATATATGGAAATATCTACACCGCCATCTCTATAAACATGAAATTATGTACACTGCCATCTCCATAAAGATGGAAGTATCTACTCCGCCATATGTATAAACACGGAAATATCTACACCACCATCTGTGAAAACATGGAAATATCTACACCGCTATCTGTATAAACATGGAAATATCTACACCGCAATCTGCATGTCCATGGAAATATCTACACTGTCATCTGTAGAAAGATGGAAATATCTACACCGCAGTCTGTGTAAACATGGAAATATCTACACCGACACCTGTAAAAACATGGATATATCTACACCGCTATCTGTATAAACATGGAAATATCTACACCACCATCTGCATGTCCATGGAAATATCTCTGCCGCCATCTGTATAAACATGGAAATATCTACACGGCCATCTGTGTATAGATGGAAATATCAACACCGCCATCTGTACAAACATGGAAATATCTACACCGCTATCTGTATAAACATGGAAATATCTGCACTGCCATCTGTAAAAACATGGAAATACCTATACAGTCATCTGTATAAACATGGAAATATCTACAATGCCATCTGTATACACATGGAAATATCTACACAGCCATCTGTATAAACATGTAAATATCTACACTGCTATCTCTATAAACATGGAAATATCTACACCGCCATCTCTATAAACATGAAAATATCTACACTGCCATCTCCATAAAAATGGAACTAACTACTCCGCCATCTGTATAAACATGGAAACATCTACACCGCCATCTGTGTGAATAAGGAAATATCTACAATGCCATCTTTATAAAGATATAAATATCTGCACCGCGATCTGTATAAACATGGAAATATCTACATCGCTATCTGAGTAAACGTGGAAATACCAACACCGCTATCGGTATAAACATGGAAATATCTACAACGCCATCTACATAAACATGGAAATATCTACACCGCAATGTCTATAAACATGGAAATACCTTCCCCGCTATGTCTTTAAACATTGAATTATCTACACCGCTATCTGTATAAACATGGAAATATCTACACCGCTATCTGTACAAACATGGAAATATCTACACCGCGATCTGCATAAAATGGAAATATCTACAACGCGATCTGTATAAACATGGAAATATCTACACCGCGATCTGAATAAACATGGAAATATCTACACCGCGATCTGTATAAACATGGAAATATCTACACCGCGATCTGTATAAACATGGAAATATCTACACCGCCATCTGTATAAACATGGAAATATCTACAATGCCATGTGTAGAAAGATGGAAATATCTCCACCACAATCTGTGTAAACATGGAAATATCTTCACTGATATCTGTAAAAACATGGAAATATATACACAGCTATCTGTTTAAACATGGAAATATCTACACCATGGTCTGTATAAACATGGAAATATCTACAGCGCCATCTCTATAAACATTGAAATATCTACACTGCTATCTGTAAAAACATGGAAATATCTACACAGTCATCTGAATAAACATGGAAATATCTACATCACCATCTGTATAAACATGGAAATACCTACAATACCATCTGTATACACATGGAAATATCTACACAGACATCTGTATAAGTATGGAAATATCTACACCACCCTCTGTATAAACATGGAATTATCTACACTGCCATCTATAGAAAGATGGAAATATCTACACCGCTATCTCTATACATATGGAAATATCTACACCGCCATCTCTATAAACATGAAATTATGTACACTGCCATCTCCATAAAGATGGAAGTATCTACTCCGCCATGTGTATAAACACGGAAATATCTACACCACCATCTGTGAAAACATGGAAATATCTACACCGCTATCTGTATAAACATGGAAATATCTACACCGCAATCTGCATGTCCATGGAAATATCTACGCTGCCATCTGTATAAACATGGAAATATCTACACGGCCATCTGTGTGTAGATAGAAATAGCAACACCGCCATCTGTACAAACATGGAAATATCTACACCGCTATCTCTATAAACATGGAAATACCTGCACTGCCATCTGAAAAAACATGGAAATACCTATACAGTCATCTGTATAAACATGGAAATATCTACAATGCCGTCTGTATACACGTGGAAATATCTACACAGCCATCTGTATAAACATGTAAATATCTACACTGCTATCTCTATAAACATGGAAATATCTACACCGCCATTTCTATAAACATGAAAATATCTACACTGCCATCTCCATAAACATGGAACTAACTACTCCGCCATCTGTATAAACATGGAAACATCTACACCGCCATCTGTGTGAATAAGGAAATATCTACAATGCCATCTGTATAAAGATATAAATACCTGCACCGCGAGCTGTATAAACATGGAAATATCTACATCGCTATCTGTATAAACGTGGAAATACCAACACCGCTATCGGTATAAACATGGAAATATCTACAACGCCATCTATATAAACATGGAAATATCTACACCACAATGTCTATAAACATGGAAATACCTACACCGCTATTTCAATAAACATGGAAATATCTACACCGCTATCTGTATAAACATGGAAATATCTACACCGCTAAATGTATAAACATGGAAATATCTACACCACGATCTGTATAAACATGGAAATATCTACACAGGGATCTGTATAAACATGGAAATAACTTCACCACGATCTGTATAAGCATGGTAATATCTACACCGCTATCTGTAAAAACATGGTAATATCTACACCACCATCCATATAAACATGGAAATATCTTGACCGCCATCTGTATAAACATGGAAATATCTACAATGCCGTCTGTAGAAATATGGAAATATCTACACCGCTATCTCTATACATATGGAAATATCTACACCGCCATCTCTATAAACATGAAATTATGTACACTGCCATCTCCATAAACATGGAACTAACTACTCCGCCATCTGTATAAACAAGGAAACATCTACACCGCCATCTGTGTGAATAAGGAAATATCTATAATGCCATCTGTATAAAGATATAAATACCTGCACCGCGAGCTGTATAAACCTGGAAATATCTACATCGCTATCTGTATAAACGTGGAAATACCAACAACGCTATCGGTATAAACATGGAAATATCTACAACGCCATCTATATAAACCTGGAAATATCTACACCACAATGTCTATAAACATGGAAATACCTACACCGCTATCTCAATAAACATGGAAATATCTACACCGCTATCTGTATAAACATGGAAATATCTACACCGCTATCTGTATAAACATGGAAATATCTACACCGTAATTTGCATGTCTATGGAAATATCTACTCTGCCATCTGTATAAACATGGAAATATCTACACAGCCATCTGTGTGTAGATAGAAATAGCAACACTGCCATCTGTAGAAACATGGAAATATCTACACCGCTATCTCTATAAACATGAAAATACCTGCACTGCCATCTGAAAAAACATGGAAATACCTATACAGTCATCTGTATAAACATGGAAATATCTACAATGCCATCTGTATACACGTGGAAATATCTACACAGCCATCTGTATAAACATGTAAATATCTACACTGCTATCTCTATAAACATGGAAATATCTACACCGCCATCTCTATAAACATGAAAATATCTACACTGCCATCTCCATAAACATGGAACTAACTACTCCGCCATCTGTATAAACATGGAAACATCTACACCGCCATCTGTGTGAATAAGGAAATATCTACAATGCCATCTGTATAAAGATATAAATACCTGCACCGCGAGCTGTATAAACATGGAAATATCTACATCGCTATCTGTATAAACGTGGAAATACCAACACCGCTATCGGTATAAACATGGAAATATCTACAACGCCATCTATATAAACATGGAAATATCTACACCACAATGTCTATAAACATGGAAATACCTACACCGCTATTTGAATAAACTTGGAAATATCTACACCGCTATCTGTATAAACATGGATATATCTACACCGCTAAATGTATAAACATGGAAATATCTACACCACGATCTGGATAAACATGGAAATATCTACAACGGGGTCTGTATAAACATGGAAATATCTTCACCACGATCTGTATAAGCATGGTAATATCTACACCGCTATCTGTAAAAACATGGTAATATCTACACCACCATCCATATAAACATGGAAATAACTTCAGCGCCATCTGTATAAACATGGAAATATCTACAATGCCATCTGTAGAAAGATGGAAATATCTACACCGCAATCTGTGTAAAAATGGAAATATCTACACCGATATCTGTAAAAACATGGAAATATCTACACCGCTATCTATATAAACATGGAAATAACTACACCGCGGTCTGTATAAACATGGAAATATCTACAGCGCCATCTCTATAAACATTGAAATATCTACACTGCTATCTGTAAAAACATGGAAATACCTACACAGTCATCTGAATAAACATGGAAATATCTACACCACCATCTGTATAAACATGGAAATACCTACAATACCATCTGTATACACATGGAAATATCTACACAGACATCTGTATAAGTATGGAAATATCTACACCACCATCTGTATAAACATGGAATTATCTACACTGTCATCTGTAGAAAGATGGAAATATCTACACCGCTATCTCTATACATATGGAAAAATCTACACCGCCATCTCTATAAACATGAAATTATGTACACTGCCATCTCCATAAACATGGAACTAACTACTCCGCCATCTGTATAAACATGGAAACATCTACACCGCCATCTGTGTGAATAAGGAAATATCTATAATGCCATCTATATAAAGATATAAATACCTGCACCGCGAGCTGTATAAACCTGGAAATATCTACATCGCTATCTGTATAAACGTGGAAATACCAACAACGCTATCGGTATAAACATGGAAATATCTACAACGCCATCTATATAAACCTGGAAATATCTACACCACAATGTCTATAAACATGGAAATACCTACACCGCTATCTCAATAAACATGGAAATATCTACACCGCTATCTGTATAAACATGGAAATATCTACACCGCTATCTGTATAAACATGGAAATATCTACACCGTAATTTGCATGTCTATGGAAATATCTACTCTGCCATCTGTATAAACATGGAAATATCTACACAGCCATCTGTGTGTAGATAGAAATAGCAACACTGCCATCTGTAGAAACATGGAAATATCTACACCGCTATCTCTATAAACATGAAAATACCTGCACTGCCATCTGAAAAAACATGGAAATACCTATACAGTCATCTGTATAAACATGGAAATATCTACAATGCCATCTGTATACACGTGGAAATATCTACACAGCCATCAGTATAAACTTGTAAATATCTACACTGCTATCTCTATAAACATGGAAATATCTACACCGCCATCTCTATAAACATGAAAATATCTACACTGCCATCTCCATAAACATGGAACTAACTACTCCGCCATCTGTATAAACATGGAAACATCTACACCGCCATCTGTGTGAATAAGGAAATATCTATAATGCCATCTGTATAAAGATATAAATACCTGCACCGCGAGCTGTATAAACATGGAAATATCTACATCGCTATCTGTATAAACTTGGAAATACCAACACCGCTATCGGTATAAACATGGAAATATCTACAACGCCATCTATATAAACATGGAAATATCTACACCACAATGTCTATAAACATGGAAATACCTACACCGCTATCTCAATAATCATGGAAATATCTACACCGCTATCTGTAAAAACATGGAAATATCTACACCGCTATCTGTATAAACATGGAAATATCTACACCGCGATCTGTATAAACATGGAAATATCTACACCGCGATCTGTATAAACATGGAAATATCTTCACCACGATCTGTATAAGCATGGTAATATCTACACCGCTATCTGTAAAAACATGGTAATATCTACACCACCATCCATATAAACATGGAAATATCTACACCGCCATCTGTATAAACATGGAAATATCTACAATGCCATGTGTAGAAAGATGGAAATATCTCCACCACAATCTGTGTAAACATGGAAATATCTTCACTGATATCTGTAAAAACATGGAAATATATACACAGCTATCTGTTTAAACATGGAAATATCTACACCATGATCTGTATAAACATGGAAATATCTACAGCGCCATCTCTATAAACATTGAAATATCTACACTGCTATCTGTAAAAACATGGAAATATCTACACAGTCATCTGAATAAACATGGAAATATCTACATCACCATCTGTATAAACATGGAAATACCTACAATACCATCTGTATACACATGGAAATATCTACACAGACATCTGTATAAGTATGGAAATATCTACACCACCCTCTGTATAAACATGGAATTATCTACACTGCCATCTAAAGAAAGATGGAAATATCTACACCGCTATCTCTATACATATGGAAATATCTACACCGCCGTCTCTATAAACATGAAATTATGTACACTGCCATCTCCATAAAGATGGAAGTATCTACTCCGCCATGTGTATAAACACGGAAATATCTACACCACCATCTGTGAAAACATGGAAATATCTACACCGCTATCTGTATAAACATGGAAATATCTACACCGCAATCTGCATATCCATGGAAATATCTACGCTGCCATCTGTATAAACATGGAAATATCTACACGGCCATCTGTGTGTAGATAGAAATAGCAACACCGCCATCTGTGCAAACATGGAAATATCTACACCGCTATCTCTATAAACATGGAAATACCTGCACTGCCATCTGAAAAAACATGGAAATACCTATACAGTCATCTGTATAAACATGGAAATATCTACAATGCCGTCTGTATACACGTGGAAATATCTACACAGCCATCTGTATAAACATGTAAATATCTACACTGCTATCTCTATAAACATGGAAATATCTACACCGCCATCTCTATAAACATGAAAATATCTACACTGCCATCTCCATAAACATGGGACTAACTACTCCGCCATCTGTATAAACATGGAAACATCTACACCGCCATCTGTGTGAATAAGGAAATATCTACAATGCCATCTGTATAAAGATATAAATACCTGCACCGCGAGCTGTATAAAGATGGAAATATCTACATCGCTATCTGTATAAACGTGGAAATACCAACACCGCTATCGGTATAAACATGGAAATATCTACAACGCCATCTATATAAACATGGAAATATCTACACCACAATGTCTATAAACATGGAAATACCTACACCGCTATTTGAATAAACTTGGAAATATCTACACCGCTATCTGTATAAACATGGATATATCTACACCGCTAAATGTATAAACATGGAAATATCTACACCACGATCTGGATAAACATGGAAATATCTACAACGGGGTCTGTATAAACATGGAAATATCTTCACCACGATCTGTATAAGCATGGTAATATCTACACCGCTATCTGTAAAAACATGGTAATATCTACACCACCATCCATATAAACACGGAAATAACTTCAGCGCCATCTGTATAAACATGGAAATATCTACAATGCCATCTGTAGAAAGATGGAAATATCTACACCGCAATCTGTGTAAAAATGGAAATATCTACACCGATATCTGTAAAAACATGGAAATATCTACACCGCTATCTATATAAACATGGAAATAACTACACCGCGGTCTGTATAAACATGGAAATATCTACAGCGCCATCTCTATAAACATTGAAATATCTACACTGCTATCTGTAAAAACATGGAAATACCTACACAGTCATCTGAATAAACATGGAAATATCTACACCACCATCTGTATAAACATGGAAATACCTACAATACCATCTGTATACACATGGAAATATCTACACAGACATCTGTATAAGTATGGAAATATCTACACCACCATCTGTATAAACATGGAATTATCTACACTGTCATCTGTAGAAAGATGGAAATATCTACACCGCTATCTCTATACATATGGAAAAATCTACACCGCCATCTCTATAAACATGAAATTATGTACACTGCCATCTCCATAAACATGGAACTAACTACTCCGCCATCTGTATAAACATGGAAACATCTACACCGCCATCTGTGTGAATAAGGAAATATCTATAATGCCATCTGTATAAAGATATAAATACCTGCACCGCGAGCTGTATAAACCTGGAAATATCTACATCGCTATCTGTATAAACGTGGAAATACCAACAACGCTATCGGTATAAACATGGAAATATCTACAACGCCATCTATATAAACATGGAAATATCTACACCACAATGTCTATAAACATGGAAATACCTACACCGCTATCTCAATAAACATGGAAATATCTACACCGCTATCTGTATAAACATGGAAATATCTACACTGCTATCTGTATAAACATGGAAATATCTACACCGTAATTTGCATGTCTATGGAAATATCTACTCTGCCATCTGTATAAACATGGAAATATCTACACAGCCATCTGTGTGTAGATAGAAATAGCAACACTGCCATCTGTAGAAACATGGAAATATCTACACCGCTATCTCTATAAACATGAAAATACCTGCACTGCCCTCTGAAAAAACATGGAAATACCTATACAGTCATCTGTATAAACATGGAAATATCTACAATGCCATCTGTATACACGTGGAAATATCTACACAGCCATCAGTATAAACTTGTAAATATCTACACTGCTATCTCTATAAACATGGAAATATCTACACCGCCATCTCTATAAACATGAAAATATCTACACTGCCATCTCCATAAACATGGAACTAACTACTCCACCATCTGTATAAACATGGAAACATCTACACCGCCATCTGTGTGAATAAGGAAATATCTATAATGCCATCTGTATAAAGATATAAATGCCTGCACCGCGAGCTGTATAAACATGGAAATATCTACATCGCTATCTGTATAAACTTGGAAATACCAACACCGCTATCGGTATAAACATGGAAATATCTACAACGCCATCTATATAAACATGGGAATATCTACACCACAATGTCTATAAACATGGAAATACCTACACCGCTATCTCAATAAACATGGAAATATCTACACCGCTATCTGTAAAAACATGGAAATATCTACACCGCTATCTGTATAAACATGGAAATATCTACACCGCGATCTGTATAAACATGGAAATATCTACCCCGCGATCTGTATAAACATGGAAATATCTTCACCACGATCTGTATAAGCATGGTAATATCTACACCGCTATCTGTAAAAACATGGTAATATCTACACCACCATCCATATAAACATGGAAATATCTACACCGACATCTGTATAAACATGGAAATATCTACAATGCCATCTGTAGAAAGATGGAAATATCAACACCGCAATCTGTGTAAACATGGAAATATCTACACTGATATCTGTAAAAACATGGAAATATATACACAGCTATCTGTTTAAACATGGAAATATCTACACCGCGATCTGTATAAACATGGAAATATCTACAGCGCCATCTCTATAAACATTGAAATATCTACACGGCCATCTGTAAAAACATGGAAATATCTACACAGTCATCTGAATAAACATGGAAATATCTACACCACCATCTGTATAAACATGGAAATACCTACAAAACCATCTTTATACACATGGAAATATCTACACAGACATCTGTATAAATATGGAAATATCTACACCAGCATCTGTATAAACATGGAATTATCTACACTGTCATCTGTAGAAAGATGGAAATATCTACACCGCTATCTCTATACATATGGAAATATCTACACCGCCATCTCTATAAACATGAAATTATCTACACAGCCATCTCCATAAAGATGGATGTATCTACTCCGCCATGAGTATAAACACTGAAATATCTACACCACCATCTGTGAAAACATGGAAATATCTACACCGCTATCTGTATAAACATGGAAATATCTACACCGCCATCTGCATGTCCATGGAAATATCTACGCTGCTATCTGTATAAACATGGAAATATCTACACGGCCATCTGTGTATAGATGGAAATATCAACACCGCCATCTGTACAAACATGGAAATATCTACAGCGCTATCTCTATAAACATGGAAATACCTGCACTGCCATCTGAAAAAACATGGAAATACCTATACAGTCATCTGTATAAACATGGAAATATCTACAATGCCATCTGTATACACGTGGAAATATCTACACAGCCATCTGTATAAACATGTAAATATCTACACTGCTATCTCTATAAACATGGAAATATCTACACCGCCATCTCTATAAACATGAAAATATCTACACTGCCATCTCCATAAACATGGAACTAACTACTCCGCCATCTGTATAAACATGGAAACATCTACACCGCCATCTGTGTGAATAAGGAAATATCTATAATGCCATCTGTATAAAGATATAAATACCTGCACCGCGAGCTGTATAAACATGGAAATATCTACATCGCTATCTGTATAAACGTGGAAATACCAACACCGCTATCGGTATAAACATGGAAATATCTACAACGCCATCTATATAAACATGGAAATATCTACACCACAATGTCTATAAACATGGAAATACCTACACCGCTATCTCAAAAAACATGGAAATATCTACACCGCTATCTGTATACACATGGAAATATATACACCGCTATCTGTATAAACATGGAAATATCTACACCGCGATCTGTATAAACATGGAAATATCTACACCGCGATCTGTATAAACATGTAAATACCTTCACCACGATCTGTATAAGCATGGTAATATCTACACCGCTATCTGTAAAAACATGGTAATATCTACACCACCATCCATATAAACATGGAAATATCTACACCGCCATCTGTATAAACATGGAAATATCTACAATGCCATGTGTAGAAAGATGGAAATATCTACACCGCAATCTGTGTAAACATGGAAATATCTACACTGAAATCTGTAAAAACATGGAAATATATACACAGCTATCTGTTTAAACATGGAAATATCTACACCGCGATCTGTATAAACATGGAAATATCTACAGCGCCATCTCTACAAACATTGAAATATCTACACGGCCATCTGTAAAAATATGGAAATACCTACACAGTCATCTGAATAAACATGGAAATATCTACACCACCATCTGTATAAACATGGAAATACCTACAATACCATATGTATACACATGGAAATATCTACACAGACAACTGTATAAGTATGGAAATATCTACACCACCATCTGTATAAACATGGAATTATCTACACTGCCATCTGTAGAAAGATGGAAATATCTACACCGCTATCTCTATACATATGGAAATATCTACACCGCCATCTCTATAAACATGAAATTAAGTACACTGCCATCTCCATAAAGATGGAAGTATCTACTCCTCCATGTGTATAAACACGGAAATATCTACACCACCATCTGTGAAAACATGGAAATATCTACATCGCTATCTGTATAAACATGGAAATATCTACACCGCCATCTGCATGTCCATGGAAATATCAACGCTGCAATCTGTATAAACATGGAAATATCTACACGGCCATCTGTTTGTAGATAGAAATAGCAACACCGCCATCTGTACAAACATGGAAATATCTACACCGCTATCTCTATAAACATGGAAATACCTGCACTGCCATCTGAAAAAACATGGAAATACCTATACAGTCATCTGTATAAACATGGAAATATCTACAATGCCGTCTGTATACACGAGGAAATATCTACACAGCCATCTGTATAAACATGTAAATATCTACACTGCTATCTCTATAAACATGGAAATATCTACACCGCCATCTCTATAAACATGAAAATATCTACACCGCCATCTCCATAAACATGGAACTAACTACTCCGCCATCTGTATAAACATGGAAACATCTACACCGCCATCTGTGTGAATAAGGAAATATCTACAATGTCATCTGTATAAAGATATAAATACCTGGACCGCGAGCTGTATAAACATGGAAATATCTACATCGCTATCTGTATAAACGTGGAAATACCAACACCGCTATCGGTATAAACATGGAAATATCTACAACGCCATCTATATAAACATGGAAATATCTACACCACAATGTCTATAAACATGGAAATACCTACACCGCTATTTCAATAAACATGGAAATATCTACACCGCTATCTGTATAAACATGGAAATATCTACACCTCTAAACGTATAAACATGGAAATATCTACACCACGATCTGTATAAACATGGAAATATCTACACCGTGATCTGTATAAACATGGTAATATCTACACCACCATCCATATAAACATGGAAATATCTACACCGCCATCTGTATAAACATGGAAATATCTACAATGCCATATGTAGAAAGATGGAAATATCTGCACCACAATCTGTGTAAACATGGAAATATCTTCACTGATATCTGTAAAAACATGGAAATATCTACACCGCTATCTGTATAAACATGGAAATATCTACACCGCTATCTGTATAAACATGGAAATATCTACACCGCGATCTGTATAAACATGGAAATATCTACCCCGCGATCTGTATAAACATGGAAATATCTTCACCACGATCTGTATAAGCATGGTAATATCTACACCGCTATCTGTAAAAACATGGTAATATCTACACCACCATCCATATAAACATGGAAATATCTACACTGACGTCTGTATAAACATGGAAATATCTACAATGCTATCTGTAGAAAGATGGAAATATCTACACCGCAATCTGTGTAAACATGGAAATATCTACACTGATATCTGTAAATACATGGAAATATATACACAGCTATCTGTTTAAACATGGAAATATCTACACCGCGATCTGTATAAACATGGAAATATCTACAGCGCCATCTCTATAAACATTGAAATATCTACACGGCCATCTGTAAAAACATGGAAATATCTACACCAGCATCTGTATAAACATGGAATTATCTACACTGTCATCTGTAGAAAGATGGAAATATCTACACCGCTATCTCTATACATATGGAAATATCTACACCGCCATCTCTATAAACATGAAATTATCTACACAGCCATCTCCATAAAGATGGAAGTATCTACTCCGCCATGTGTATAAACACTGAAATATCTACACCACCATCTGTGAAATCATGGAAATATCTACACCGCTATCTGTATAAACAGGGAAATATCTACACCGCCATCTGCATGTCCATGGAAATATCTACGCTGCTATCTGTATAAACATGGAAATATCTACACGGCCATCTGTGTATAGATGGAAATATCAACACCGCCATCTATACAAACATGGAAATACCTACAGCGCTATCTCTATAAGCATGGAAATACCTGCACTGTCATCTGTAAAAACATGGAAATACCTATACAGTCATCTGTATAAACATGGAAATATCTACAATGCCATCTGTATACACATGGAAATATCTACACAGCCATCTGTATAAACATGTAAATATCTACACTGCTATCTCTATAAACATGGAAATATCTACACCGCAATCTCTATAAACATGAAAATATCTACACTGCCATCTCCATAAACATGGAACTAACTACTCCGCCATCTGTATAAACATGGAAACATCTACACCGCCATCTGTGTGAATAAGGAAATATCTACAATGCCATCTGTATAAAGATATAAATACCTGCACCGCGAGCTGTATAAACATGGAAATATCTACATCGCTATCTGCATAAACGTGGAAATACCAACACCGCTATCGGTATAAACATGGAAATATCTACAACGCCATCTATATAAACATGGAAATATCTACACCACAATGTCTATAAACATGGAAATACCTACACCGCTATCTCAATAAACATGGAAATATCTACACCGCTATCTGTATAAACATGGAAATATCTACACCGCTATCTGTATAAACATGGAAATATCTCCACCGCGATCTGTATAAACATGGAAATATCTACACCGCGATCTCTATAAACATGGAAATATCTTCACCACGATCTGTATAAGCATGGTAATATCTACACCGCTATCTGTAAAAACATGGTAATATCTACACCACGATCCATATAAACATGGAAATATCTACACCGCCATCTGTATAAACATGGAAATATCTACAATGCCATCTGTAGAAAGATGGAAATACCTACACCGCAATCTGTGTAAAAATGGAAATATCTACACCGATATCTGTAAAAACATGGAAATATCTACACCGCTATCTGTATAAACATGGAAATATCTACACCACGGTCTGTATAAACATGGAAATATCTACAGCACCATCTCTATAAACATTGAAATATCTACACTGCCATCTGTAAAAACATGAAAATATCTACACAGTCATCTGAATAAACATGGAAATCTCTACACCACCATCTGTATAAACATGGAAATACATACAATACCATCTGTATACACATGGAAATATCTACACAGACATCTGTATAAGTATGGAAATATCTACACCACCATCTGTATAAACATGGAATTATCTACACTGCCATCTGTAGAAAGATGGAAATATCTACACCGCTATCTCTATACATATGGAAATATCTACACCGCCATCTCTATAAACATGAAATTATCTACACTGCCATCTCCATAAAGATGGAAGTATCTACTCCGCCATGTGTATAAACACGGAAATATCTACACCACCATCTGTGAAAACATGGAAATATGTACACCGCTATCTGTATAAACATGGAAATATCTACCCCGCCATCTGCATGTCCATGAAAATATCTACGCCACCGTCTGTATAAACATGGAAATATCTACACAGTCCTCTGTGTATAGATGGAAATATCAACACCGCCATCTGTACAAACATGGAAATATCTACACCGCTATCTCTATAAACATGGAAATATTTACACCGCGGTCTGTATAAACATGGAAATATCTACATCGCTATCTGTATAAACATGGAAATATTTACACCGCTATCTCTATAAACATGCAAATATCTACACCGTGATCTGTATAAACATGGAAATATTTACACGGCTATCTGCATAAACATGGAAATATCTACACAGTTATCTGTATAAATATGGAAATATCTACACCGCTATCTCTATAAACATGGAAATATCTACACCGCCATCTGTATAAACCTGGAAATATCTACACTGCTATCTCCATAAACATGGAAATATCTACAATGCCATCTGTAAAAACATGGAAATACCTATACAGTCATCTGTATAAACATGGAAATATCTACACCACCATCTGTATAAACATGGAAATATCTACAATGCCATCTGTATATACATGGAAATAGCTGCACGGCAATCTGTGTATAGATGGAAACATCAACACCGCCATCTGTACAAACATGGAAATATCTACACCGCTATCTCTATAAACATGGAAATATCTACATTGCGGTCTGCATATACATGGAAATATCTACACTGGTATCTGTATAAACATGGAAATATCTACACCGCTATCTGTATAAACATGGAAATATTTACACCGATATGTGCATAAACATGGAAATATCTGCACCGCTATCTCTATAAATATGGAAATACCTACAAAGCCATCTCTATAAACATGGAAATACCTACACAGTCATGAGTAGGAACATGGAAATATCTACACTGCCATCTGTATTAACATGGAAATATCTACACAGCCCTCTGTATAAATATGGAAATATCTACACAGCCATCTCTATATACATGGAAATATCAACACCGCTCTCTGTATAAACGTGGAAATAACTTCATCGCTATTTGTATAAACAAGGAAATATCTACACCGCCATCTGTTTAAACATGGAAATATATACACAGACATCTGTTTATACATGGAAATATCTACACCGCTATGTGTATAAACATTCTAATAACTACACCACTATCTGTATAAATGTGGAAATATTTGCACAGTTATCCCTATAAACATGGTAATATCAACAGCGCGATCTGTATAAACCAGGAAATATCTACAGCATGATCTGCATAATCATGGAAATATGTACACCGCGATCTGTATAAACATGGAAATATCTACACCGCTATCTGTATAAACATGGAAATATCTACACCGCTAAATGTATAAACATGGAAATATCTACACCACGATCTGTATAAACATGGAAATATCTACACCGCGATCTGTATAAACGTGGTAATATCTACACCACCATCCTTATAAACATGGAAATATCTACACCGCCACCTGTATAAACATGGAAATATCTACAATGCCATGTGTAGAAAGATGGAAATATCTGCACCACAATCTGTGTAAACATGGAAATATCTTCACTGATATCTGTAAAAACATGGAAATATCTACACCGCTATCTGTATAAACATGGAAATATCTACACCGCGATCTGTATAAACATGGAAATATCTACCCCGCGATCTGTATAAACATGGAAATATCTTCACCACGATCTGTATAAGCATGGTAATATCTACACCGCTATCTGTAAAAACATGGTAATATCTACACCACCATCCATATAAACATGGAAATATCTACACCGCCATCTGTATAAACCTGGAAATATCTACACTGCTATCTCCATAAACATGGAAATATCTACAATGCCATCTGTAAAAACATGGAAATACCTATACAGTCATCTGTATAAACATGGAAATATCTACACCACCATCTGTATAAACATGGAAATATCTACAATGCCATCTGTATATACATGGAAACAGCTGCACGGCAATCTGTGTATAGATGGAAACATCAACACCGCCATCTGTACAAACATGGAAATATCTACACCGCTATCTCTATAAACATGGAAATATCTACATTGCGGTCTGCATATACATGGAAATATCTATACTGGTATATGTATAAACATGGAAATATCTACACCGCGGTCTGTATAAACATGGAAATATTTACACCGATACGTGCATAAACATGGAAATATCTGCACCGCTATCTCTATAAACATGGAAATACCTACAAAGCCATCTGTATAAACATGGAAATACCTACACAGTCATGAGTAGGAACATGGAAATATCTACACTGCCATCTGTATTAACATGGAAATATCTACACAGCCCTCTGTATAAATATGGAAATATCTACACAGCCATCTCTATATACATGGAAATATCAACACCGCTCTCTGTATAAACGTGGAAATAACTTCATCGCTATTTGTATAAACAAGGAAATATCTACAATGCCATCTGTATACACATGGAAATATCTACACAGCCATCTGTATAAACATGTAAATATCTACACTGCTATCTCTATAAACATGGAAATATCTACACCGCAATCTCTATAAACATGAAAATATCTACACTGCCATCTCCATAAACATGGAACTAACTACTCCGCCATCTGTATAAACATGGAAACATCTACACCGCCATCTGTGTGAATAAGGAAATATCTACAATGCCATCTGTATAAAGATATAAATACCGGCACCGCGAGCTGTATAAACATGGAAATATCTACATCGCTATCTGTATAAACGTGGAAATACCAACACCGCTATCGGTATAAACATGGAAATATCTACAACGCCATCTATATAAACATGGAAATATCTACACCACAATGTCTATAAACATGGAAATACCTACACCGCTATCTCAATAAACATGGAAATATCTACACCGCCATCTGTATAAACATGGAAATACATACAATACCATCTGTATACACATGGAAATATCTACACAGACATCTGTATAAGTATGGAAATATCTACACCACCATCTGTATAAACATGGAAATACCTACAATACCATCTGTATACACATGGAAATATCTACACAGACATCTGTATAAGTATGGAAATATCTACACCACCATCTGTATAAACATGGAATTATCTACACTGCCATCTGTAGAAAGATGGAAATATATACACCGCTACCTCTATACATATGGAAATATCTACACCGCCATTTCTATAAACATGAAATTAAGTACACTGCCATTTCCATAAAGATGGAAGTATCTACTCTGCCATGTGTATAAACACGGAAATATCTACACCACCATCTGTGAAAACATGGAAATATCTACACCGCTATCTGTATAAACATGGAAATATCTACACCGCAATCTGCATGTACATGGAAATATCTACGCTGCCATCTGTATAAACATGGAAATATCTACACGGCCATCTGTGTGTAGATAGAAATAGCAACACCGCCATCTGTACAAACATGGAAATATCTACACACTATCTCTATAAACATGGAAATACCTGCACTGCCATCTGAAAAAACATGGAAATAACTATACAGTCATCTGTATAAACATGGAAATATCTACAATGCCATCTGTATACACGTGGAAATATCTACACAGCCATCTGTATAAACATGTAAATATCTACGCTGCTATCTCTATACACATGGAAATATCTACACCGCCATATCTATAAACATGAAAATATCTACACTGCCATCTCCATAAACATGGAACTAACTACTCCGCCATCTGTATAAACATGGAAACATCTACACCGCCATCTGTGTGAATAAGGAAATATCTATAATGCCATCTGTATAAAGATATAAATACCTGCACCGTGAGCTGTATAAACATGGAAATATCTACATCGCTATCTGTATAAACGTGGAAATACCAACACCGCTATCGGTATAAACATGGAAATATCTACACGGCCATCTATATAAACATGGAAATATCTACACCACAATGCCTATAAACATGGAAATACCTACACCGCTACCTCAATAAACATGGAAATATCTACACCGCTATCTGTATAAACATGGAAATATCTACACCGCTATCTGTATAAACATGGAAATATCTACACCGCGATCTGTATAAACATGGAAATATCTACCCCGCGATCTGTATAAACATGGAAATATCTTCACCACGATCTGTATAAGCATGGCAACATCTACACCGCTATCTGTAAAAACATGGTAATATCTACACCACCATCCATATAAACATGGAAATATCTACACCGCCATCTGTATAAACATGGAAATATCTACAATGCCATGTGTAGAAAGATGGAAATATCTACACCGCAATCTGTGTAAACATGGAAATATCTACACTGATATCTGTAAAAACATGGAAATATATACACAGCTATCTGTTTAAACATGGAAATATCTACACCGCGATCTGTATAAACATGGAAATATCTACAGCGCCATCTCTATAAACATTGAAATATCTACACGGCCATCTGTAAAAATATGGAAATATCTACACAGTCATCTGAATAAACATGGAAATATCTACACCACCATCTGTATAAACATGGAAATACCTACAATACCATCTTTATACACATGGAAATATCTACACAGACATCTGTATAAATATGGAAATATCTACACCACCATCTGTATAAACATGGAATTATCTACACTGTCATCTGTAGAAAGATGGAAATATCTACACCGCTATCTCTATACATATGGAAATATCTACACCGCCATCTCTATAAACATGAAATTATCTACACTGCCATCTCCATGAAGATGGAAGTATCTACTCCGCCATGTGTATAAACACTGAAATATCTACACCACCATCTGTGAAAACATGGAAATATCTACAACGCTATCTGTATAAACATGGAAATATCTACACCGCCATCTGCATGTCCATGGAAATATCTACGCTGCTATCTGTATAAACATGGAAATATCTACACGGCCATCTGTGTACAGATGGAAATATCAACACCGCCATCTGTACAAACATGGAAATATCTACAGCGCTATCTGTATAAACATGCAAATACCTGCACTGCCATCTGAAAAAACATGGAAATACCTATACAGTCATCTGTATAAACATGGAAATATCTACAATGCCATCTGTATACACGTGGAAATATCTACACAGCCATCTGTATAAACATGTAAATATCTACACTGCTATCTCTATAAACATGGAAATATCTACACCGCCATCTCTATAAACATGAATATATCTACACTGCCATCTCCATAAACATGGAACTAACTACTCCGCCATCTGTATAAACAAGGAAACATCTACACCGCCATCTGTGTGAATAAGGAAATATCTATAATGCCATCTGTATAAAGATATAAATACCTGCACCGCGAGCTGTATAAACATGGAAATATCTACATCGCTATCTGTATAAACGTGGAAATACCAACACCGCTATCGGTATAAACATGGAAATATCTACAACGCCATCTATATAAACATGGAAACATCTACACCACAATGTCTATAAACATGGAAATACCTACACCGCTATCTCAAAAAACATGTAAATATCTACACCGCTATCTGTATAAACATGGAAATATATACACCGCTATCTGTATAAACATGGAAATATCTACACCGCGATCTGTATAAACATGGAAATATCTACACCGCGATCTGTATAAACATGGAAATACCTTCACCACGATCTGTATAAGCATGGTAATATCTACACCGCTATCTGTAAAAACATGGTAATATCTACACCACCATCCATATAAACATGGAAATATCTACACCGCCATCTGTATAAACATGGAAATATCTACAATGCCATCTGTAGAAAGATGGAAATATCTACACCGCAATCTGTGTAAAAATGGAAATATCTACACCGATATCTGTAAAAACATGGATATATCTACACCGCTATCTGTATAAACATGGAAATATCTACACCACGGTCTATATAAACATGGAAATATCTACAGCGCCATCTCTATAAACATTGAAATATCTACACTGCCATCTGTAAAAACATGGAAATATCTACACAGTCATCTGAATAAACATGGAAATATCTACACCACCATCTGTATAAACATGGAAATACATACAATACCATCTGTATACACATGGAAATATCTACACAGACATCTGTATAAGTATGGAAATATCTACACCACCATCTGTATAAACATGGAAATACCTACAATACCATCTGTATACACATGGAAATATCTACACAGACATCTGTATAAGTATGGAAATATCTACACCACCATCTGTATAAACATGGAATTATCTACACTGCCATCTGTAGAAAGATGGAAATATATACACCGCTACCTCTATACATATGGAAATATCTACACCGCCATTTCTATCAACATGAAATTAAGTACACTGCCATTTCCATAAAGATGGAAGTATCTACTCCGCCATGTGTATAAACACGGAAATATCTACACCACCATCTGTGAAAACATGGAAATATCTACACCGCTATCTGTATAAACATGGAAATATCTACACCGCAATCTGCATGTACATGGAAATATGTACGCTGCCATCTGTATAAACATGGAAATATCTACACGGCCATCTGTGTGTAGATAGAAATAGCAACACCGCCATGTGTACAAACATGGAAATATCTACACCGCTATCTCTATAAACATGGAAATACCTGCACTGCCATTTGAAAAAACATGGAAATAACTATACAGTCATCTGTATAAACATGGAAATATCTACAATGCCATCTGTATACACGTGGAAATATCTACACAGCCATCTGTATAAACATGTAAATATCTACGCTGCTATCTCTATACACATGGAAATATCTACACCGCCATCTCTATAAACATGAAAATATCTACACTGCCATCTCCATAAACATGGAACTAACTACTCCGCCATCTGTATAAACATGGAAACATCTACACCGCCATCTGTGTGAATAAGGAAATACCTACAATGCCATCAGTATAAAGATATAAATGTCTGCACCACGAGCTGTATAAACATGGAAATAACTACATCGCTATCTGTATAAACGTGGAAATATCAACACCGCTATCGGTATAAACATGGAAATATCTACAACGCCGTCTACATAAACATGGAAATAACTACACCCCTATGTCTATAAACATGGAAATACCTACACCGCTATCTGTATAAACATGGAAATATCTACACCGCTATCTGTATAAACATGGAAATATCTACACCGCGATCTGTATAAACATGGAAATATCTACACCGCAATCTGCATGTACATGGAAATATCTACGCTGCCATCTGTATAAACATGGAAATATCTACACGGCCATCTGTGTGTAGATAGAAATAGCAACACCGCCATCTGTACAAACATGGAAATATCTACACCGCTATCTCTATAAACATGGAAATACCTGCACTGCCATCTGAAAAAACATGGAAATAACTATACAGTCATCTGTATAAACATGGAAATATCTACAATGCCATCTGTATACACGTGGAAATATCTACACAGCCATCTGTATAAACATGTAAATATCTACGCTGCTATCTCTATACACATGGAAATATCTACACCGCCATATCTATAAACATGAAAATATCTACACTGCCATCTCCATAAACATGGAACTAACTACTCCGCCATCTGTATAAACATGGAAACATCTACACCGCCATCTGTGTGAATAAGGAAATATCTATAATGCCATCTGTATAAAGATATAAATACCTGCACCGTGAGCTGTATAAACATGGAAATATCTACATCGCTATCTGTATAAACGTGGAAATACCAACACCGCTATCGGTATAAACATGGAAATATCTACACGGCCATCTATATAAACATGGAAATATCTACACCACAATGCCTATAAACATGGAAATACCTACACCGCTACCTCAATAAACATGGAAATATCTACACCGCTATCTGTATAAACATGGAAATATCTACACCGCTATCTGTATAAACATGGAAATATCTACACCGCGATCTGTATAAACATGGAAATATCTACCCCGCGATCTGTATAAACATGGAAATATCTTCACCACGATCTGTATAAGCATGGCAACATCTACACCGCTATCTGTAAAAACATGGTAATATCTACACCACCATCCATATAAACATGGAAATATCTACACCGCCATCTGTATAAACATGGAAATATCTACAATGCCATGTGTAGAAAGATGGAAATATCTACACCGCAATCTGTGTAAACATGGAAATATCTACACTGATATCTGTAAAAACATGGAAATATATACACAGCTATCTGTTTAAACATGGAAATATCTACACCGCGATCTGTATAAACATGGAAATATCTACAGCGCCATCTCTATAAACATTGAAATATCTACACGGCCATCTGTAAAAATATGGAAATATCTACACAGTCATCTGAATAAACATGGAAATATCTACACCACCATCTGTATAAACATGGAAATACCTACAATACCATCTTTATACACATGGAAATATCTACACAGACATCTGTATAAATATGGAAATATCTACACCACCATCTGTATAAACATGGAATTATCTACACTGTCATCTGTAGAAAGATGGAAATATCTACACCGCTATCTCTATACATATGGAAATATCTACACCGCCATCTCTATAAACATGAAATTATCTACACTGCCATCTCCATGAAGATGGAAGTATCTACTCCGCCATGTGTATAAACACTGAAATATCTACACCACCATCTGTGAAAACATGGAAATATCTACAACGCTATCTGTATAAACATGGAAATATCTACACCGCCATCTGCATGTCCATGGAAATATCTACGCTGCTATCTGTATAAACATGGAAATATCTACACGGCCATCTGTGTACAGATGGAAATATCAACACCGCCATCTGTACAAACATGGAAATATCTACAGCGCTATCTGTATAAACATGCAAATACCTGCACTGCCATCTGAAAAAACATGGAAATACCTATACAGTCATCTGTATAAACATGGAAATATCTACAATGCCATCTGTATACACGTGGAAATATCTACACAGCCATCTGTATAAACATGTAAATATCTACACTGCTATCTCTATAAACATGGAAATATCTACACCGCCATCTCTATAAACATGAATATATCTACACTGCCATCTCCATAAACATGGAACTAACTACTCCGCCATCTGTATAAACAAGGAAACATCTACACCGCCATCTGTGTGAATAAGGAAATATCTATAATGCCATCTGTATAAAGATATAAATACCTGCACCGCGAGCTGTATAAACATGGAAATATCTACATCGCTATCTGTATAAACGTGGAAATACCAACACCGCTATCGGTATAAACATGGAAATATCTACAACGCCATCTATATAAACATGGAAACATCTACACCACAATGTCTATAAACATGGAAATACCTACACCGCTATCTCAAAAAACATGTAAATATCTACACCGCTATCTGTATAAACATGGAAATATATACACCGCTATCTGTATAAACATGGAAATATCTACACCGCGATCTGTATAAACATGGAAATATCTACACCGCGATCTGTATAAACATGGAAATACCTTCACCACGATCTGTATAAGCATGGTAATATCTACACCGCTATCTGTAAAAACATGGTAATATCTACACCACCATCCATATAAACATGGAAATATCTACACCGCCATCTGTATAAACATGGAAATATCCACAATGCCATGTGTAGAAAGATGGAAATATCTACACCGCAATCTGTGTAAACATGGAAATATCTACACTGATATCTGTAAAAACATGGAAATATATACACAGCTATCTGTTTAAACATGGAAATATCTACACCGCGATCTGTATAAACATGGAAATATCTACAGCGCCATCTCTATAAACATTGAAATATCTACACGGCCATCTGTAAAAATATGGAAATATCTACACAGTCATCTGAATAAACATGGAAATATCTACACCACCATCTGTATAAACATGGAAATACCTACAATACCATCTTTATACACATGGAAATATCTACACAGACATCTGTATAAATATGGAAATATCTACACCACCATCTGTATAAACATGGAATTATCTACACTGTCATCTGTAGAAAGATGGAAATATCTACACCGCTATCTCTATACATATGGAAATATCTACACCGCCATCTCTATAAACATGAAATTATCTACACAGCCATCTCCATAAAGATGGAAGTATCTACTCCGCCATGTGTATAAACACTGAAATATCTACACCACCATCTGTGAAAACATGGAAATATCTACAACGCTATCTGTATAAACAGGGAAATATCTACACCGCCATCTGCATGTCCATGGAAATATCTACGCTGCTATCTGTATAAACATGGAAATATCTACACGGCCATCTGTGTATAGATGGAAATATCAACACCGCCATCTATACAAACATGGAAATATCTACAGCGCTATCTCTATAAGCATGGAAATACCTGCACTGTCATCTGTAAAAACATGGAAATACCTATACAGTCATCTGTATAAACATGGAAATATCTACAATGCCATCTGTATACACATGGAAATATCTACACAGCCATCTGTATAAACATGTAAATATCTACACTGCTATCTCTATAAACATGGAAATATCTACACCGCAATCTCTATAAACATGAAAATATCTACACTGCCATCTCCATAAACATGGAACTAACTACTCCGCCATCTGTATAAACATGGAAACATCTACACCGCCATCTGTGTGAATAAGGAAATATCTACAATGCCATCTGTATAAAGATATAAATACCGGCACCGCGAGCTGTATAAACATGGAAATATCTACATCGCTATCTGTATAAATGTGGAAATACCAACACCGCTATCGGTATAAACATGGAAATATCTACAACGCCATCTATATAAACATGGAAATATCTACACCACAATGTCTATAAACATGGAAATACCTACACCGCTATCTCAATAAACATGGAAATATCTACACCGCTATCTGTATAAACATGGAAATATCTACACCGCTATCTGTATAAACATGGAAATATCTACACCGCGATCTGTATAAACATGGAAATATCTACACCGCGATCTCTATAAACATGGAAATATCTTCACCACGATCTGTATAAGCATGGTAATATCTACACCGCTATCTGTAAAAACATGGTAATATCTACACCACGATCCATATAAACATGGAAATATCTACACCGCCATCTGTATAAACATGGAAATATCTACAATGCCATCTGTAGAAAGATGGAAATATCTACACCGCAATCTGTGTAAAAATGGAAATATCTACACCGATATCTGTAAAAACATGGATATATCTACACCGCTATCTGTATAAACATGGAAATATCTACACCACGGTCTATATAAACATGGAAATATCTACAGCGCCATCTCTATAAACATTGAAATATCTACACTGCCATCTGTAAAAACATGGAAATATCTACACAGTCATCTGAATAAACATGGAAATATCTACACCACCATCTGTATAAACATGGAAATACATACAATACCATCTGTATACACATGGAAATATCTACACAGACATCTGTATAAGTATGGAAATATCTACACCACCATCTGTATAAACATGGAAATACCTACAATACCATCTGTATACACATGGAAATATCTACACAGACATCTGTATAAGTATGGAAATATCTACACCACCATCTGTATAAACATGGAATTATCTACACTGCCATCTGTAGAAAGATGGAAATATATACACCGCTACCTCTATACATATGGAAATATCTACACCGCCATTTCTATCAACATGAAATTAAGTACACTGCCATTTCCATAAAGATGGAAGTATCTACTCCGCCATGTGTATAAACACGGAAATATCTACACCACCATCTGTGAAAACATGGAAATATCTACACCGCTATCTGTATAAACATGGAAATATCTACACCGCAATCTGCATGTACATGGAAATATGTACGCTGCCATCTGTATAAACATGGAAATATCTACACGGCCATCTGTGTGTAGATAGAAATAGCAACACCGCCATGTGTACAAACATGGAAATATCTACACCGCTATCTCTATAAACATGGAAATACCTGCACTGCCATTTGAAAAAACATGGAAATAACTATACAGTCATCTGTATAAACATGGAAATATCTACAATGCCATCTGTATACACGTGGAAATATCTACACAGCCATCTGTATAAACATGTAAATATCTACGCTGCTATCTCTATACACATGGAAATATCTACACCGCCATCTCTATAAACATGAAAATATCTACACTGCCATCTCCATAAACATGGAACTAACTACTCCGCCATCTGTATAAACATGGAAACATCTACACCGCCATCTGTGTGAATAAGGAAATACCTACAATGCCATCAGTATAAAGATATAAATGTCTGCACCGCGAGCTGTATAAACATGGAAATAACTACATCGCTATCTGTATAAACGTGGAAATATCAACACCGCTATCGGTATAAACATGGAAATATCTACAACGCCGTCTACATAAACATGGAAATAACTACACCCCTATGTCTATAAACATGGAAATACCTACACCGCTATCTGTATAAACATGGAAATATCTACACCGCTATCTGTATAAACATGGAAATATCTACACCGCGATCTGTATAAACATGGAAATATCTACACCGCGATCTGTATAAACATGGAAATACCTTCACCACGATCTGTATAAACATGGAAATATCTACAGAGCTATCTGTATAAACATGGTAATATCTACACCACCATCTATATAAACATGGAAATATCTACACCGCCATCGGTATAAACATGGAAATATCTACAATGCCATCTGTAGAAAGATGGAAATATTTACACCGCAATCTGTGTAAACATGGAAATATCTACACCGATATCTGTAAAAACATGGAAATATCTACACCCCTATTTGTATAAACATGGAAATATCCACACCGCTCTCTCTATAAACATGGAAAAATCAACACCGCTATCTCTATGAACATGGAAATATCTACACCGCCATCTCTATAAACATGGAAATATCTACACAACGATCAGTATAAACATGGAAATACCTACACCGCTATCTGTATAAACATGGAAATAACTCCATTGCTATCTCTACAAACATCGAAATATCTACACCGCCATCTGTATAAACATGGAAATACTTACAAAGTTATCTGTATAAACATGGAAATATCTACACCGCCATCTGTATAAACATGGAAATATCTACACAGCCATGTGTATATACATGGAAATATCTACACCGCTATCTATATAAACATGGAAATAACTACACCGCTCTCTGTATAAACATGGAAATATCTACACCGCCATCTACATATCCATGGAAATATCTGCACCGCCATCTGTATAAACATGGAAATATCTGCACGGTCATCTGTGTATAGATGGAAATATCAACACCGCCATCTGTACAAACATGGAAATATCTGCACCGCTATCTGTATAAACATGGAAATATCTACACCGCGGTCTGTATAAACATGGAAATATCTACACCGCGGTCTGTATAAACATGGAAATATCTACACCGCTATCTCTATAAACATGGAAGTATCAACACCGTGATCTGTATAAACATGGAAATATTTACACGCTATCTGTATAAACATGGAAATTTCTACACCGTTATCTGTATAAACATGGAAATATCTACACCACTATCTGTATAAACATTGAAATATCTACACCGCCATCTGTATAAACAAGGAAATACCAATACAGTCATCTGTGTAAACATGGAAATATCTACACCACCATCTGTATAAACATGGAAATATCTACAATGCCATCTGTATACACATGGAAATACCTACACGGCAATCTGTGTATAGATGGAAACATCAACACCGCCATCTGTACAAACATGGAAATATCTAAACTGCTATCTCTATAAACATGGAAATATCTACACTGCGGTCTGTATAATCATGGAAATATCTACACCGGTATCTGTATAAACATGGAAATATCTACACCACGATCTGTATAAACATGGAAATATATACACCGCTATCTGTATAAACATGGAAATATCTGCACCGCTATCTGTATAAACATGGAAATATCTACACCGCGATCTGTATAAACATCGAAATATCTGCAGCGCGATCTCTATAAACATGGAAATATCTTCACCACGATCTGTATAAGCATGGTAATATCTACACCGCTATCTGTAAAAACATGGTAATATCTACACCACGATCCATATAAACATGGAAATATCTACACCGCCATCTGTATAAACATGGAAATATCTACAATGCCATCTGTAGAAAGATGGAAATATCTACACCGCAATCTGTGTAAAAATGGAAATATCTACACCGATATCTGTAAAAACATGGATATATCTACACCGCTATCTGTATAAACATGGAAATATCTACACCACGGTCTATATAAACATGGAAATATCTACAGCGCCATCTCTATAAACATTGAAATATCTACACTGCCATCTGTAAAAACATGGAAATATCTACACAGTCATCTGAATAAACATGGAAATATCTACACCACCATCTGTATAAACATGGAAATACATACAATACCATCTGTATACACATGGAAATATCTACACAGACATCTGTATAAGTATGGAAATATCTACACCACCATCTGTATAAACATGGAAATACCTACAATACCATCTGTATACACATGGAAATATCTACACAGACATCTGTATAAGTATGGAAATATCTACACCACCATCTGTATAAACATGGAATTATCTACACTGCCATCTGTAGAAAGATGGAAATATATACACCGCTACCTCTATACATATGGAAATATCTACACCGCCATTTCTATCAACATGAAATTAAGTACACTGCCATTTCCATAAAGATGGAAGTATCTACTCCGCCATGTGTATAAACACGGAAATATCTACACCACCATCTGTGAAAACATGGAAATATCTACACCGCTATCTGTATAAACATGGAAATATCTACACCGCAATCTGCATGTACATGGAAATATGTACGCTGCCATCTGTATAAACATGGAAATATCTACACGGCCATCTGTGTGTAGATAGAAATAGCAACACCGCCATGTGTACAAACATGGAAATATCTACACCGCTATCTCTATAAACATGGAAATACCTGCACTGCCATCTGAAAAAACATGGAAATAACTATACAGTCATCTGTATAAACATGGAAATATCTACAATGCCATCTGTATACACGTGGAAATATCTACACAGCCATCTGTATAAACATGTAAATAACTACGCTGCTATCTCTATACACATGGAAATATCTACACCGCCATCTCTATAAACATGAAAATATCTACACTGCCATCTCCATAAACATGGAACTAACTACTCCGCCATCTGTATAAACATGGAAACATCTACACCGCCATCTGTGTGAATAAGGAAATATCTATAATGCCATCTGTATAAAGATATAAATACCTGCACCGTGAGCTGTATAAACATGGAAATATCTACATCGCTATCTGTATAAATGTGGAAATACCAACACCGCTATCGGTATAAACATGGAAATATCTACACGGCCATCTATATAAACATGGAAATATCTACACCACAATGTCTATAAACATGGAAATACCTACACCGCTACCTCAATAAACATGGAAATATCTACACCGCTATCTGTATAAACATGGAAATATCTACACCGCTATCTGTATAAACATGGAAATATCTACACTGATATCTGTAAAAACATGGAAATATATACACAGCTATCTGTTTAAACATGGAAATATCTACACCGCGATCTGTATAAACATGGAAATATCTACAACGCCATCTCTATAAACATTGAAATATCTACACGGCCAACTGTAAAAATATGGAAATATCTACACAGTCATCTGAATAAACATGGAATTATCTACACCACCATCTGTATAAACATGGAAATACCTACAATACCATCTTTATACACATGGAAATATCTACACAGACATCTGTATAAATATGGAAATATCTACACCACCATCTGTATAAACATGGAATTATCTACACTGTCATCTGTAGAAAGATGGAAATATCTACACAGCTATCTCTATACATATGGAAATATCTACACCGCCATCTCTATAAACATGAAATTATCTACACTGCCATCTCCATAAAGATGGAAGTATCTACTCCGCCATGTGTATAAACACTGAAATATCTACACCACCATCTGTGAAAACATGGAAATATCTACAACGCTATCTGTATAAACATGGAAATATCTACACCGCCATCTGCATGTCCATGGAAATATCTACGCTGCTATCTTTATAAACATGGAAATATCTACACGGCCATCTGTGTACAGATGGAAATATCAACACCGCCATCTGTACAAACATGGAAATATCTACAGCGCTATCTCTATAAACATGGAAATACCTGCACTGCCATCTGAAAAAACATGGAAATACCTATACAGTCATCTGTATAAACATGGAAATATCTACAATGCCATCTGTATACACGTGGAAATATCTACACAGCCATCTGTATAAACATGTAAATATCTACACTGCTATCTCTATAAACATGGAAATATCTACACCGCCATCTCTATAAACATGAATATATCTACACTGCCATCTCCATAAACATGGAACTAACTACTCCGCCATCTGTATAAACAAGGAAACATCTACACCGCCATCTGTGTGAATAAGGAAATATCTATAATGCCATCTGTATAAAGATATAAATACCTGCACCGCGAGCTGTATAAACATGGAAATATCTACATCGCTATCTGTATAAACGTGGAAATACCAACACCGCTATCGGTATAAACATGGAAATATCTACAACGCCATCTATATAAACATGGAAACATCTACACCACAATGTCTATAAACATGGAAATACCTACACCGCTATCTCAAAAAACATGGAAATATCTACACCGCTATCTGTATAAACATGGAAATATATACACCGCTATCTGTATAAACATGGAAATATCTACACCGCGATCTGTATAAACATGGAAATATCTACACCGCGATCTGTATAAACATGGAAATACCTTCACCACGATCTGTATAAGCATGGTAATATCTACACCGCTATCTGTAAAAACATGGTAATATCTACACCACCATCCATATAAACATGGAAATATCTACACCGCCATCTGTATAAACATGGAAATATCTACAATGCCATGTGTAGAAAGATGGAAATATCTACACCGCAATCTGTGTAAACATGGAAATATCTACACTGATATCTGTAAAAACATGGAAATATATACACAGCTATCTGTTTAAACATGGAAATATCTACACCGCGATCTGTATAAACATGGAAATATCTACAGCGCCATCTCTATAAACATTGAAATATCTACACGGCCATCTGTAAAAATATGGAAATATCTACACAGTCATCTGAATAAACATGGAAATATCTACACCACCATCTGTATAAACATGGAAATACCTACAATACCATCTTTATACACATGGAAATATCTACACAGACATCTGTATAAATATGGAAATATCTACACCACCATCTGTATAAACATGGAATTATCTACACTGTCATCTGTAGAAAGATGGAAATATCTACACTGCTATCTCTATACATATGGAAATATCTACACCGCCATCTCTATAAACATGAAATTATCTACACAGCCATCTCCATAAAGATGGAAGTATCTACTCCGCCATGTGTATAAACACTGAAATATCTACACCACCATTTGTGAAAACATGGAAATATCTACAACGCTATCTGTATAAACAGGGAAATATCTACACCGCCATCTGCATGTCCATGGAAATATCTACGCTGCTATCTGTATAAACATGGAAATATCTACACGGCCATCTGTGTATAGATGGAAATATCAACACCGCCATCTATACAAACATGGAAATATCTACAGCGCTATCTCTATAAGCATGGAAATACCTGCACTGTCATCTGTAAAAACATGGAAATACCTATACAGTCATCTGTATAAACATGGAAATATCTACAATGCCATCTGTATACACATGGAAATATCTACACAGCCATCTGTATAAACATGTAAATATCTACACTGCTATCTCTATAAACATGGAAATATCTACACCGCAATCTCTATAAACATGAAAATATCTACACTGCCATCTCCATAAACATGGAACTAACTACTCCGCCATCTGTATAAACATGGAAACATCTACACCGCCATCTGTGTGAATAAGGAAATATCTACAATGCCATCTGTATAAAGATATAAATACCGGCACCGCGAGCTGTATAAACATGGAAATATCTACCTCGCTATCTGTATAAACGTGGAAATACCAACACCGCTATCGGTATAAACATGGAAATATCTACAACGCCATCTATATAAACATGGAAATATCTACACCACAATGTCTATAAACATGGAAATACCTACACCGCTATCTCAATAAACATGGAAATATCTACACCGCTATCTGTATAAACATGGAAATATCTACACCGCTATCTGTATAAACATGGAAATATCTACACCGCGATCTGTATAAACATGGAAATATCTACACCGCGATCTCTATAAACATGGAAATATCTTCACCACGATCTGTATAAGCATGGTAATATCTACACCGCTATCTGTAAAAACATGGTAATATCTACACCACGATCCATATAAACATGGAAATATCTACACCGCCATCTGTATAAACATGGAAATATCTACAATGCCATCTGTAGAAAGATGGAAATATCTACACCGCAATCTGTGTAAAAATGGAAATATCTACACCGATATCTGTAAAAACATGGATATATCTACACCGCTATCTGTATAAACATGGAAATATCTACACCACGGTCTATATAAACATGGAAATATCTACAGCGCCATCTCTATAAACATTGAAATATCTACACTGCCATCTGTAAAAACATGGAAATATCTACACAGTCATCTGAATAAACATGGAAATATCTACACCACCATCTGTATAAACATGGAAATACATACAATACCATCTGTATACACATGGAAATATCTACACAGACATCTGTATAAGTATGGAAATATCTACACCACCATCTGTATAAACATGGAAATACCTACAATACCATCTGTATACACATGGAAATATCTACACAGACATCTGTATAAGTATGGAAATATCTACACCACCATCTGTATAAACATGGAATTATCTACACTGCCATCTGTAGAAAGATGGAAATATATACAGCGCTACCTCTATACAGATGGAAATATCTACACCGCCATTTCTATAAACATGAAATTAAGTACACTGCCATTTCCATAAAGATGGAAGTATCTACTCCGCCATGTGTATAAACACGGAAATATCTACACCACCATCTGTGAAAACATGGAAATATCTACACCGCTATCTGTATAAACATGGAAATATCTACACCGCAATCTGCATGTACATGGAAATATCTACGCTGCCATCTGTATAAACATGGAAATATCTACACGGCCATCTGTGTGTAGATAGAAATAGCAACACCGCCATCTGTACAAACATGGAAATATCTACACCGCTATCTCTATAAACATGGAAATACCTGCACTGCCATCTGAAAAAACATGGAAATAACTATACAGTCATCTGTATAAACATGGAAATATCTACAATGCCATCTGTATACACGTGGAAATATCTACACAGCCATCTGTATAAACATGTAAATATCTACGCTGCTATCTCTATAAACATGGAAATATCTACACCGCCATCTCTATAAACATGAAAATATCTACACTGCCATCTCCATAAACATGGAACTAACTACTCCGCCATCTGTATAAACATGGAAACATCTACACCGCCATCTGTGTGAATAAGGAAATATCTATAATGCCATCTGTATAAAGATATAAATACCTGCACCGCGAGCTGTATAAACATGGAAATATCTACATCGCTATCTGTATAAACGTGGAAATACCAACACCGCTATCGGTATAAACATGGAAATATCTACAACGCCATCTATTTAAACATGGAAATAACTACACCTCTATGTCTATAAACATGGAAATACCTACACCGCTATCTCTATAAACATGGAAATATCTACACCGCTATCTGTATAAACATGGAAATATCTACACCGCGATCTGTATAAACATGGAAATATCTACAACGCCATCTATATAAAAATGGAAATATCTACACCGCTACGTCTATAAACACGGTAAAACTTACACCGTTATCTCTATAAACATGGAAACATCCACACCGCCATCTGCATATCCATTGAAATATCTACAACGCCATCTGTATAAAGATGGAAATAACTACACGGCAATCTGTGTACGGATGGAAATATCAACACCGCCATCTGTACACACATGGAAATATCTACACCGCTATCTGTATAAACATACAAATATCTACACTGCAGTCTGTATAAACATGGAAATATCTACACCGGTATCTGTTTAAAGATGGAAATATCTACACCACGATCTATGTAAACATGGAAATATTTACACCGCTATCTGTATAAACCTGGAAATATCTGCACTGCTATCTCTATAAATATGGAAATATCTACAGCGCCATGTGTATAGACATGGAAATATCTACACAGTCATGTGTAGGGACATGGAAATGTCTACAACGATATCTGTGTAAAGATGGAAATATCTACACAGCAATCTGTGCAAAGATGGAAATATCTACACCGCTCTCTCTATAAACATGGAAATACCTACACCGCCATCTGTATAAACATGGAAATATCTACACTGCTATCTCTATAAACATGGAAATATCTACAATGCCATCTGTAAAAACATGGAAATACCTATACAGTCATCTGTATAAACATGGAAATATCTACACCACCATCTGTATAAACATGGAAATATCTACAATGCCATCTGTATACACATGGAAATACCTACACGGCAATCTGTGTATAGATGGAAACATCAACACGGCCATCTGTACAAACATGGAAATATCTACACCGCTATCTCTATAAACATGGAAATACCTACACTGCGGTCTGTATAAACAAG